>NC_084619.1:53858106-54055606 GCF_033978795.1 Nerophis ophidion | reverse complement strand
ATTTCTTTAAGACTGATACCACGGGATCAAATAACGAAGTAGCTAAGTTTGTATTGTACTGAATATGATATTTTGCTTCTTAAAATATGTAATTCAGTTTTGGGGATTTTTGTACATGTTTATGTCAGGTTTATCCATACATTTTTTTCAACAAGAGCTGCCAAGCCTGACTTTGCTTTCACATACAAAATTAAACATTCCCAAGCTGAGTCTGTCTTACCTGGATTGGAAGAGGCGAGAGGAAATCTTTTCCGGTGACACTGTGAATGTTGACGCAGCCATTCTGCACAATACACACGGTGTGCTCCACCTTTTCTTCTATTTAACACAACCAGGATCTTCTTTAAGCCTTCTCCACAGTTAAGACTTTAATAATGCAATGATACTTTACCGTCATTCTTGCTTTGAGGAACGGAAAAGTTGCACCACAAAGCCTGCAGATTGAGCCAAGTTTGTCACCACTTTGACTCAAACAAGTTGTAAATGAGTATGGTAGTACTGTAATCCTTAGAAATTAACCTGTTCCACTGGGCTGTCAACAGTGAATGCCTTGTAAACATTAGAACCTTGTGTCCGGCTGCCCTGGCTCCACACGACCACATTCCCCGCGGCGTAAAGCTCCTCTTCAAATTCCACGTCCTGCTCCAAGGCGTCTGCGCTGCCCTTCCTGAGTTGCCAGCTTTCCTGTCAACCACAAAATTAACACAACTAATGAAGACCTTTGTACAGTTGCCCCCCTTGTCAAAATCTTCCCAAACTTGTCCCAATCGTTTGTGTTGCAAACATTTTCGATTGTGCCGTTACGGTTTTTACGTTATTCTCAAACAAATTTTCTGACTAGTGATCTCATCCAGCCCCCTCACCTTGTCCAAAACATTGTGCCGTTCCTTTGTACTTTTTTTTGTCTGTTATAGTTTTTAAGTAAGCGTTGTAATATTCATAATTGCCTTCGCCCCCCCCCCCACAGACACCTTGTCAAACCTCCCCAAACCAGTCCCAATTGTTTGAGCCACATTTGTGCTGAACAAATTTCTGGTCTTTTGTGTTTTTTAAGTTATTAATGTTTAATCTAATTAATACTGTTTTTAGGGTAATATTGTTTTATGTTACTAACCTGCAATGAACGTTTTATTAATCATAACTAGACACCAACTATATCAAAATCTCCCCAAACTTGTCCCATTTGTTTATGCTACGATTGTACTTGTTTGTGCTGCAAAAATATTTGGTTTAATTATTATAGTTTTTAAGATGTTAATGTTTTGTGATTCAACAATGTGAAGTTGCCCCATGTAATTACCGTGTTAATAATCATAACTTGGCCCAACTATGTCAAAAGCTGGGTCTATTCGTTTGTGCTGCAAAATATTTGATCTAACCTTCATCATTTTTAAGTTATTAACTAATTATGATTAATAACCAGCTCAATAAAATGGTAATAACATAAAAACAATAACTGTTACACACAACATCTTTGCAAAACAAACAGCACAAACAAATGGGACAAGTTTGGGGAGATGCTGACATAGTAGAGGGTCTCGTTATAATTAATAACATATTAAACATGTTAATTACACGTCAATAACATAAAACCATGAAGTAGGGCTGGGCGATATGGCCTTTTTTAAATATCTCGATACTTTTAGGCCATATCGCAGCACACGATATATATCTCAATATTTTGCCTTAGCCTTGAACACTTGATACATATAATCACAGCAGTATGATGATTCTATGTATCTACATTAAAATATTATTGTTCATACTGCATTAATATATGCTCATTTAAAATTTTCATGCAGAGAGGGAAATCACAACTAAGTCAATGGACCAAAACGGTATTTATCAAACAGTTATTAAGCAGTGGCACATACATTCATCTCATTTCTAAACAGAAAGTGCAAGATTGTCAGAGACATTTTAAAACAAGCTATTAGTGCACTTTAGTGCATGATGTCACTAAGATGATATATCAAAACAACTCTAAATTAAAGTGTACTTTTAGTACAAAACGCCACTACTATAGTTTAAAACAAATAAAGTGCACTTCTGTGCATGATGTCACACAAGATATTTCAATAACTGTCAAATAAAAATTAGCTGCATTATAGGAAATCAAATATTTTTCGTCCTTCGCTATGTGGTAGGTTACCGTGGACATTATCTCCTTTTCTTGTTGACTATTTTTTTCATACGGTGTTGATCTGGAAATGTTTGCCTCTGCATTTTGATGGTGTGGGTGTGTGGCACCGAATGGAGATGTTGACATGCGGAGTAAGCACTTTTCATTCTCTAGCAGGTGACTTTTCAAATGATGCTACATATTAGCAGTAATGCTACTTTTTGTAGCAACGCTTTTGTCCCACACTTGACAAATTACGGTTGTCTGTTCGATATATTCTCACTTGAATCCAAACAACCGCTAGAAAATGGACCGACCCCCGCTGTTTTTCTTGGGAATTAATTCTTCCTTCATTTGTTACCAGATTCGCACTTTCTTTCTCTCGCATTACCGCTTGCTGTCTCTGAGAAGGAGAGACAACAAAGAGTGGGAAGAGCCTGTAGTGTAATGCCAGCAGCTAAAAGCAACTGCGTGAGAACATATCCTCGAATATCACGTTAGTCATTATCTATATTGCACAGAGACAAACCCGCGATATAGCGAGTATATCGATATATCGCAGAGCCCTACCATAAAAAACATAATTGTTGACAAAAGAAATTGCAGCACAAATCAGCACAAACTATTGGTACCAGTTTGAGGTGGTTTTGACAAGTTGTGGGTCTGGTTATGAATATTGACACGATAACATAAAAACAAAAAGAGTTAAACAAAAACATTTTTCAGCACAAATGTAGCACAAATGAATGGAACAAGTTTGGCATGATTTTGACAAATTGAGCTTGCTTAATGACACCATTAGCCAGAAGATGTATTTTAGAATAAATCAAAAACCGTAACGGCACAGACAAAACATTTTGCAGCACGAAGGTAGCACAAATATTCGGGACAACTTCACACAGGTCCAATGGTGCTTGCCATCTTCATGGTGGTTCTTTGAACCGCTTACCTTCTCCTTCTCCTGGAGACTGACTTCCTGCAGTGAGCCCACCAAGCCGGCAGCGCAGTCCGAAGACCACAGCTCGGAAGCCGGCTGGAGCTCCCGCAGCTGCAGGTTGAAGGCATTGGGATGGTTCTTGCAGTGATCACGGCCAAACGGGACAAACGACTGCAATTCCCCAGCGGCAATCATCGTGGCTGTCTCTTCATACACGACTTCCGACATGAGTCCCAGATATCAGCATTATTTCTGCAACAGAACGTGCATTAACTTAGATGTTAATTAAATCCCTATAATGATATAAACTATACATTTATCTATAACTCCGCCAACTATATTTTGTATTGATCAATTTCCACACTGATTTTTTTGGACCTGCCTAGCTGTTTGTTTTGTGACTCACAAGATGAGTCCGAGCAGCCATGTTTACTGAAATGTTCCATCACTTCCAATGCTAATTATATGTACTTAATCGATTAAAAACACACCGTAACTGTGAAACCTGTTTTTTTGTTTTGCGGGCTTTCCAATGATATCAACCTTTTTAAAATGGGGTCAATTTTAATAAAGTTAGGACATTTTAACAAATCGGTCACACTTAAAATCTTGAACCCCATTGAGTTTGTATTGAAGAAGTTAACCAGAAATGAGTGCAATTTCAGAAGTCACGATTCGGTTAATTTTCGGTACAGTAAGAAAACAAAAAAATATAAAATTTTTGATTATTTATTTAACAAATTTGCTAAATCTTCCACCAAAAATATTTTTCTTAGTGGAATATTTGATGTGAAGTAATCGGAAACTTGGATAGGTCAATAATTCATAATAACATTCATTTTGATTCAATATTATGTTTTGAGCAATGACAAGTTTGAAATAAAAAAAAAACAGCTTTGTTTTTAGTCAACGTTGCAACTTTTTCTAAATTACATTTAGCCTTTAAGCTTTTTTATTTCACTTTTGTTTATGTTTTTGTTTATTTTAATAGTATTTTTAGAATGTGCCGTGGGCCTTTAAAACATTAGCTGTGGGCCGCAAATGGCCTCCGGGGCACACTTTTGACACCCCTGCTATAGATAATAAAAAATAAAATCTGATAAATCTGTGGGTAAAAATCAGAGCCTGGCGACGCATGCCCGTTTATCATAACTCTCTCGCTCTCTCTGCCACTCCCTCACGAATGTTGCTGCGTGCAGCACTTTTTTTTTGTTTTTAACCCCTTCTCAACCCTGAACGTACATTGAAAATACACGCAACCCTAACTTAAAATGCCGGACATTCGAGGCATTTAAGAAACTCCACCTGGACAGCTCTGCAAAGAGGACATATCTCGTGAAAAGAGGAGGTATGGTCAGTCTATCGTAGCCCGGTCGTTGCTAGCATGCCTTGTGTTGTTGTTTTTTTGATTGATTGAAACTTTTATTAGTAGATTGTACACTACAGTACATATTCCGTACAATTGACCACTGAATGGTAACACCCGAATAAGTTTTTCAACTTGTTTAAGTCGGGGTCAACGTAAATCAATTCATACTGCCTCGGTGTGCATGGTTTACACAACGTGCGGTGCACTACTTAATATGTCCATGTCGTTCGGTACACCCCCGAACCGAACCGAACCGAAAACCCAGTACCGAAACGGTTCAATACAAATACACGTACCGTTACACCCCTACTTATATCTCGAGAATTGTCTTTACAAGACCTGTCTGATAATGTTATTTCTTTAAATGTTACACATGCACCTACACAAAAGTCCCATAACACGCTTTCCATCAAACAAAGGCTAAATAACTTTTCCACAAAGCATTTATTTGAAATGTAAATTATTATTGGTTTACAGATATACCTTACAGCAGCGTTTTTCGACCTTTTTTGAGCCAAGGTACATTTTTTTCATTGAAAAAATCTGAAAGCACACCGCCAGCAGAAATCATTAAAAAAATAAACTTGATAATGACAATAAAATGTTGTCGCAATTGTTGAATGTGAATTTAAACCATAACCAACCACGCATCACTATACTTGTCTCAAAGTACTGTCATGACCTGTCACATCACCTGGGGCAGTATAGCTCGGTTGGTAGAGTGGCCGTGCCAGCAACTTGAAGGTTCCAGGTTTGATAACCACTTTGGCCATCTTGCTGTTGTGTCCTTGGGCAAGACACTTTAACCGCCTGTTCCCAGTGCCACCCACACTGGTTTAAATGGAACTTAGATATTGGGTTTTCACTATGTAAAGCGCTTTGAGTCACTAGAGAAAAGCGCTACATAAATATAATTCACTTCACTTCAAATCAGGCCTTGACTTATTTAGAAATTTTGGGTGTTTTTCTTGTGTAATGTTTTAGATCTTGTTTTGCGCTCCTATTTGGGTGGATTCTCCTGTTTTGTTGGTATTTTCTTGTCGCAGTTTCATGTCTTCCTTTGGGCGTTATTCCCCGCACCTGCTTTGTTTTAGCAATGAAGACTATTTCAGTTGTTGCTATCTTACTTTGTGTAGACATTGTTGTCATTTCATGAACGGACGTACTTTGTGGACGCCATCTCTGCTCTACAAGCTGTAAGTCTTTGCTGTCGTCCAGCATTCTGTTTTTCTTTAAGTAAGGCTTACTGAGCTTATTGGACCGTTATTATCACACTACTTAACACAAAGTACCATCAATACAGATGTATATTATTTAGTAATACAAAAACTAAACTTGACAATTAGTTCACGTTTGTTGACACTTTATTCAGGCGAATAACTTTAGTGATGGTTCTTGCCTGGCATGCTAACAATGCTAACAGGAGCCTCAGCTAACATTCACCCAGCAGGAAAGACAATGAGCTACTAACCTGATAATAACAAATATTCTGGTTCTTATCGCGGAGTCCTCGAATATCTAACGCGTCAGAGAAGCTGCCAGAAGCTGACACAAAAACACACCCGGTGCCAAAAAGGAACTGTGGCAAGTTTTCAAATGACCGCGGACATGTTTGCTGCCCCGGCAGTCCTCTACTTCCGCCAGTCCACCAATCAGAGAGGAGCGTAACAATGACATCATGACGTCAACTCAACCTATATTGCGCAGTAACGTTTTTATTGCGCACAAAACAAATAATCATCTCTAAACATGAATAATTATGATACTAATAATATAGCAAAAAAAAAATACGATAAGAATTCAATAATGTATATAGTCTTACAATTATTTTGAATAATTAGAAACAATATACATTACAGTTTTTTCCAATTGCTTACACACTCAATTTTAAAGGCCTACTGAAACCCACTACTACCGACCACGCAGTCTGATAGTTTATATATCAATGATGAAATATTAACATTGCAACACATGCCAATACAGCCGGTTTAGTTTACTAAATTGCAATTATAAATTTCCTGCAAAGTATCCTGTTGAAAACGTCGCGAAATGACGACGCTTATATTGACACGTGCTTGTGACATTGTTGGTTGTAGCGGACATTTTATCCCAGCACCACTCACGGCTAAAAGTTGTCCGATTTAATCGCATAATCACACAGTATCCCTGACATTTGTGTTGCTGAATCTTTTGCAATTTGTTCAATCAATAATGGATACTACAAAGAAGAATGCTGTTGGTGGAAAGCGGTGTATTTCGGCCGGCAGTAGCAACACAAACACAGCCGGTGTTTCTTTGTTTGTTGTGAAGCTTTAATATGGAACAGAGCGGTCAAGCGAACATGTTTTTCTACCACATGTCAACCGACAGGTTTCGGTGAGAAAATTGTGGTAATAAGTCAGCTCTTACCGTATACATGAGCGGAGCTTGTGTCGTTCTTCGCAGCTGTCAAAGAGGCAGCTGTGACTTTCTTGGCTCCTCCGTGGCTTCCCTCAGAGACACTGGCGGTCACCACACCCCTCCGACTTTCAGGTATGACTATATAATCTCACTATAACACTAGTAACACAATAAGCAGATAAGGTATTTTCCAGAATTATCTTAGTAAATGTGTCTAATAACATCTGAATCGCTCCAACTGCCCTGTCTTTTCCCCCCCCCTTCTAGTCCTGCACTCTCACTATCCTCATCCACGAATCTTTCATCCTTGCTCCAATTAATGGGAGAATTGTCACTTTCTCGTTCAGAATCGCTCGCGCTGCTGGTGTCCATGATTGTAAACAATGTTAGGGTGTGAGGAGCCCTCACACCGGTGACGTCACGCGCACATCAGCTTCTACTTCCAGTACAGGCAAGGCTTTTTTATTAGCGACCAAAAGTTGCAAACTTTATCGTGGATGTTCTCTACTAAATCCTTTCAGCAAAAATGTGTCAGTATCGCAAAATGATCAAGTATGACACATAGAATGGACCTGCTATCCCCGTTTGAATAAGAAAATCTCATTTCAGTAGGCCTTTAAATGTTCACACAGTTAACAAAGTCTACACACACTAAATAAAACCACTGTGCAGATTTGCCTAATATAAAGCATTGACTTCACAGTTTTTGCGAAATAGTACACTATTATATATTATATAGTGCTGGATCCACTATGGATTGAACTTTCACAGAATCATGTTAGACCCGCTCGACATCCATTGCTTTCGTCCTCTCCAAGGTTCTCATAGTCATCGTTGTCACCGACGTCCCACTGGGTCATCATTGTCACCGACGTCCCACTGGGTGTGAGTTTTCCTTGCCCTTATTTGGGCCTACCGAGGATGTCGTAGTGGTTTGTGTTGTGGTTTGTGCAGCCCTTTGAGACACTAGTGATTTAGGGCTATATAAGTAAACAGTGAAGTGAAGTGAGTTATATTTATATAGCGCTTTTTCTCTAGTGACTCAAAGCACTTTACATAGTGAAACCCAATATCTAAGTTACATTTAAACCTGTGTGGGTGGCACTGGAAGCAGGTGGGTGTCTTGCCCAAGGACACAACAGCAGTGACTAAGATGGCGGAAGTGGGGATCGAACCTGGAACCCTCAAGTTGCTGGCACGGCCACTCTACCAACCGAGGTATAAGATATAAGGATTGTGATACACACATCTTCACATTTTGCACACAGATAACGATTGTGACACGCCCATTTTCACACTTCACACACCGGGATTGTGATACACACATCTTTATGTCCAGATTTTTTTTTTCAAACCTTGCTGTCGTCTAAGTCTCCACATGTAGCCTATACTGTATACTCTATTTTTTATGTATGTCCATATTTTTTTTTCATAACGTTTTATTTGTCTCAGATTTTGATTTGTACTGCATGTCATTGTTGACTACTGTGATATGTTACTTTACCTGACTGTGGTAAAAATAAATATTTTCCAGTTTACAGCAGCATTGTTGAGCAGTTCTTAAAAAGGTTAAAGGATATTTTTACTTTCTCTTTAGATCCTTATGTATGGGCCCACTTCAAAGTAAAAAATGACGATTGCTGTGGATTTTCCAATATATTTTGTCAGCACAGTAATCATTCATCACAGACTGTATGCTAAAAGTGTCGGGCAAAATGCTCCAAACGTGAAAATATTTGAAAATTTCACAAAATAAAATTGGGTTTTTTACAAATGTGTTTTGTATTTATCACTGTTGGGGGTAACTCACTCCAATAGTGTCTTATCATTTGAAGTCTGTGTGAGTGAGAGGACAATAAAACTGAATTTTTACAAATGCTTGCTTTAGTTTGATGAATGGGCATATGTTTTGACCGAAGTGTGTCATTTTGCAAATGATCTAGGAATTAAGAAAATGTTATGTGGTGTTTGGAAAAGTGTGTAAATCCTTTTGAAAAAAGACACACTGTAAAATTGTGTGTAGGCAAATGGGAAAAACTGTATTAGTTTAAAGACAACTCAAAACTAATCCTTAATGTAAATAAAGCCAAGGAATGGGTGAAATCTTATGTGCACAATTTTTTCGTTGTGTTATCCATCCATCCTTTTCCTACCGGTTGTCCCTTTCGGACTTGTGGATTTTTTTTTTTATCTGCACTGCAACCAAATAATTTCCCCCATTGTGGCATAAGTAAAGTATGTCCTATCCTATTCTAATGATATTATAACAACAAACAAAAATATAATCGGAAATAATAGCTTTATCCCAAATTTGCAGTGTGGAATTGACATACAAAGCAGTAAATACAGTAAAAAGTACAAAGGATATGAGTTGGGAAATTGTGTTAGAGGTAAATATAAACGGAATACAATGATTTGCAAATCCTTTTCAACCCATATTCAATTGAATGCACTACAAAGACAACATATTTGATGTTCAAACTCATAAACTTTTTAATTTTTTTTTCAAATAATAATTAACTTAGAATTTCATGGCTGCAACACGTGCCAAAGTAGTTGGGAAAGGGCATGTTCACCACTGTGTTACATCACATTTTCTTTTAACAACACTCAATAAACGTTTGGGAACTGAGGAAACTAATTGTTGAAGGTTTGAAAGTGGGAATTCTTTACCATTCTTGCTTGATGTACAGCTTAAGTTGTTCAACAGTCCAGGGTCTTGTTGTCGTATTTTACGCTTCATAATGCAACACATATTCGATGGGTGACATGTCTGGACTGCAGGCGGGCCAGGAAAGTAACCACACTCTTTTACTAGGAAGCCACACTGTTGTAACACGTGGCTTAGCATTGTTTTGCTGAAATAAGCAGGGGCGTCCATGATAACGTTGCTTGGATGACAACATATGTTGTTCCAAAACCTGTATGGACCTTTCAGCATTAATCGTGCCTTCACAGATGTGTAAGTTACCCATGTCTTGGGCACTAATACACCCCCACACCATCACAGATGCTGGCTTTTGAACTTCGCGCCTATAACAATCCGAATGGTTATTTTCCTCTTTGCTCTGGAGGACACCACATCCTCTGTTTCCAAATATAATTTGAAATGTGGACTCGTCAGACCACAGAACACCTTTCTACTTTGTATCAGTCCATCTTAAGTGAGCTCGGGCCCAGCCAAGCCGGCGGCATTTCAGGATGTTGTTGATATATTGGTTTGGCTTTGCATAGTAGAGTTTTAACTTGCATTTACAGATGTAGCGACCAACTGTAGTTACTGACAGTGGTTTTATGAAGTGTTCCTGAGCCCATATACTGATATCCTTTACACACTGATGTCGTTTTTTGATGCAGTACTGCCTGAGGGATCAAAGGTCATATCATCGCTTACGTGCAGTGATTTCTCCAGATTCTCTGAACCTTTTGATGATTTTACGGACCGTAGATGGTAAAATCCCTAAATTCCTTGCAATAGCTCGTTGAGAAATGTTGTTGTAAAACTGTTCGACAATTTGCTTACAAAGTTTGTGAAATACTTTGCATTTCATGGAAGCTGCATTTATACCCAATCATGGCACCCAACTGTTCCCAATTAGCCTGCACACCTGTGGGATGTTCCGTATAAGTGTTTGATGAGCATTCCTCAACTTTATCAGTATTTATTGCCACCTTTCCCAACTTCTTTGTCACGTGTTGCTGGCATCAAATTCTAAAGTTAATGATTATTTGCACCCAAAAAAATGTTTACCAGTTTGAACATCAAATATGTTGGCTTTGTAGCATATTCAACTGAATATGGAATGAAAATGATTTGCAAATCATTGTATTCCGTTTATATTTACATCTAACACAATTTCCCAACTCATATGGAAACAGGATTTGTATGGTTTGATTGTGTTAAAGGTATGCCGGCCGTAACAACAACTTTGTCACGGCCCGGGTGTACTCCAAGGACACAACGGCAGTGACTAGGACAGTGGAAGCGGTGATAGAACCTGGAACCCTCAAGTTGCTGGCACGGCCACTCTATGCAACACACTGACCAAAAATATAATTACAGCAATTTCCTATTATTCAATTTGATCTGCAAGCATCGGCAGAAAGGTTGCTTACAGTAACATGCGGTGCTCATGAAAAATGATATTGGGAGTCAGCCCACAGTCAACGTGATGTACGCAACAAAACAAAGCGACGTGATCTGCTGAGCTCTTGGGATGTGTGTGTTTGTGTGTGGGTGCATGTGACAATAAAAACAAATAATTATCACACATCAGTAAGAGTGCTTATCTAAAGAAAAACAAATGTTTGAAAGAAAACAATACAACAGTACTGTATATTCAGTGCGTCTTCATTTTGACTATAGATGGTCAAGAGGATTTTTGTTTGTTTTTTTTGTCAGTGTTCATCCCCAATATCCTCTGACTCACACTTCCTGTGCTGCTCAGTCTGTTTCCACTCTGTTTCAGAAGGATTTGGCTGCAGGCGGATGTTGACATCTGTGCCGGGCTGCATCTTTAGTCACAGCTCATTGATAAACTGTTTTTTTTTTGTATATATATATATATGCAAAGGAAGGTCTTCTGCACGAGAGGAGTTGGGGCGGAGGATCCACAAAAGTTGTTAAATGAATGAATATGATTTCTTAGCAATAGTGTACATAACCTATTTGGACATGTATTGAAATGTTGCTTAGCCTATATCCTGCATTCAGCCACTGTTTCACACCTGTATTTATTTATTCATTTTAGTGATATGTTTTTATTTACTTGGTTTTAATAAATTTTGTTTATCTTTTATTTATTATTGTAAATGTATTATTATATTTTAAATGTATGTCCTTACTGTCTGCAGACTTTAGGGACATCTCCGAGTAGAGTTTGCATGTTCTCCCCGTGCATGTGTGGCTTGTCTCCAGGTACTCCGGCTTCCTCCCACATTTGTAAAATACGCATGCTAGGTTGATTTTAGTCTTCTCAAATACCTATGAACATGTTTAAAACCTGGCTTCGAAAACCTGTGCACTACTAAATTCATTCATTGTAGACATTAATCTTGTCAGCACATGTTTTATTAATTTTTGTGTGATATATATATATATATATATATATATATATATATATACATATACACATATATATATATATATGTGTATATGTATATATATATATATATATATATATATATCTGTATATATATATATATATATATATATATATAAATATATATATATCTGCGATGAGGTAGCGACTTGTCCAGGGTGTACGCCGCCTTCTGCCCGATTGTAGCTGAGATAGGCGCCAGTGCCCCCCGCGACCCCAAAAGGGAATAAGCGGTAGAAAATGGATGGATGGATATATATATATATATATATATATATATATATATATATATATATATACCGTATTTCCTTGAATTGCCGTAGGGCATATAGTATGCGCCTGCCTTGAATTACTGCCGGGTCAAACTGGCTTCCCAAAATAATTAGCGCATGTTTAGTATTACCGCCTGGTCAAACTCGTGACGTCACGAGTGACACTTCCCCTGTCATAATTTTTAAAATGGAGGAGGCTGATTTCAATACCAGTAATTCGAAATCACATAAAAGGAAGAAAATTAAAAGCTATTCAGTAGGATTTAAGGTCCAACCTTACATCACAATCAATTTTTTACTGCATACCTTTGGTAAGTGCCGGAGTGAGAAGAGGTTTTAAAATAATTAGCGCATGCTTACTTTTACCGCATGCCTTTGGTAAGCGCAGGAGTGAGAAGAGGTTTTAAATTAATTAGCGCCCCGGCGGCAATTCAAGGAAATACGATATATATATATATATATATATATATATATATATATATATATAGTGTGCTCCTGATTTAAAGCCCCACTCAAAGGGGATCTGCACTTTTTTGGGAATTTTGCCTATTGTTCACAATCATTATCAGAGACAAGAACATCTTTTTTTTTAGGATTTCAAAGATGATAAGAAATGCTTCGACGATGCGGTTAACATGTGTCACTGTTGTAGCCTTCAAAGCCCTCTAGAACAACTTCCAAACCCTCCAACAATGTTTTATATACACACTGCAAGTCTACATATAATGTAGAAACAGGCATGTTCATAACAATATGTAATATGTTCAATATTTACCGTATTTTGGTCGTTTTATGCACAGCCAGAACTAATTCTTCTGCGCATCATTTCCATTTCCATAGTAGCGCACTTCCAACTTCCACAAATATGTTCCCACTCCCGGAATCAAACGCGAGTGTTTTCTAATCATAACAAACTTGGCTACAGACAACAAAGATGACTATTTTTGCACAAATGAGGATTCACGACCTTATCTTTTTGAAGCTGAATATACTGAGGGTGAACTACTGCTTGTAGAAGTGAG
This sequence comes from Nerophis ophidion, assembly GCF_033978795.1. Taxonomy (NCBI): domain Eukaryota; kingdom Metazoa; phylum Chordata; class Actinopteri; order Syngnathiformes; family Syngnathidae; genus Nerophis; species Nerophis ophidion. The sequence goes on along the minus strand of NC_084619.1, from coordinate 54,042,382 downwards.
CACAAAGGAAGAGTGAGACGTTGGATCAGACGGAAGCCGAGAAAGTGCGACATGGTCACACTGCAAATCCGGAACTTTTGAGCCAAGCTGTCCCAAATTAATGGAGTGTCCAAATCAACTGGAAACAACCCCAGAGAGCTTGACCAAAGAGAAAATTGTCCATCGAATAAGTCATTATATTATTAATCATGATACATGCAGCACATCGCCGTACACTACAGAACAGACGCTGCATATACATCATATCATATTACAGATACTGTAATATGATTTTTCATGTGTTTCAGTCAGTACAGATTGGTTTCCTATCGCAGTGTTGTGCATTACAATCTTAAAAGTGTTTCGTTTTGACGTAGAAGCTTGCTTATCTCTTTCCGTAGTTAGCTTCTATGGCTAATACCATAGCACACCAATGTGTTAGTACGCTAAAAAAAGAGTTCCACAGTGTTTGCTCTTACAACAACAATGTGGCTACAGTTTGGTTATTATACAGGTTATTGAACGTAAAGGAAGTAGCTTGGTTCTACCCCGTTTTCTTTGCAGGGATTATTAGACACTCTTTATTTAAACCAAATATATGAACATCCGAGCAGTTGGCAAACTCATGACAGCAGACATCGTCCAGTAAGTGATGTTTTTATTTAAGTTGTTGACTCTCATGAAGTCTACAGTGAGTAATAACCAATGATGTAGTGGGGGGAAAAAGCGAAAGTTGTGATGTGTTTTTGAAATAGATGCGCCGTGTATGCTTAAAATGATCAAAATACGTAAATATTAAATGTTACTACAAATGTACCATAACTACATTACATTTATATGTACATAACGTATATAAAACCTGAATGGAAGTGTTTGGATCTTTCTTTAAGGGCTTTATAGGGAGAATAGAGCGGCTTTGATAGGCTTCATTGTTAGCTGACTTTTGCTAGCATTTATTTTCAAGTTAGAATGCATGAAAAAAGGAAAACGTATGGGTTCTTGTCTTACATAAGAATTGTGAATGATAGGCAAAATTAAAATGAACATTGCAGTTAACCTGTGAGCTAATTTTAGAGTATTTAACTGCGATTAAAGGCCAATTGAAATTAGATCTTCTTATTTAAACTGGGATAGCAGGGCCATTCTATGTGTCATACTTGATCATTTCACAATATTGCCATATTTTTGCTGCAAAGATTTAGTAGAGAACATCCACGATCAAGTTCGCAACTTTCGGTGCTAAGAGAAAAGCCCTGCCTCTACCGGAAGTCGCAGACGATGACGTCACATTTTGATGGCTCCTCACATATTCACATTGATTTTAATGGGAGCCTCCAACAAAAACAGCTATTCGGACCGAGAAAATGACAATTTCCCCTTTAATTTGAGCGAGGATGAAAAATTCGTGTTTGAGGATATTGATGGCGACGGACTAGAAAAAAAAAAAAAAAAAAAAAACGCAATTGCTTTGGGACGGATTCTGATGTTTTTAGACACATTTACTAGGATAATTATGGGATATCCCTTATCTTTCTATTGTGTTGCTAGTGTTTTAGTGAGTTTAACAGGACCTGATAGTCGGAGGTGTAGGTCCACGGGTGTCTTGACGCGCAGTGTCTCAGGGAAGTCTACGGCAGCTGTATGGGCGGAACAAGCTCAGCTAATCTCCGGTAAGTGGCGACTTTTTACCACAATTTTCGCACCGAAACCTGCTGGTTGACATTCGGTTGGGATCCATGTTCGCTGTGATCCATAGTTAAGTTTCACCTCCGTGAATTTTAAACAAAGGAATCACCGTGTGTTTGTGTGGCTGAAGGTTAAAGCTTCCCGACTCCATCTTTCTACTTTGACTTCTCCATTATTAATTGAACAAATTGCAAAGGATTCAGCAACACAAAGCTCCAAAATACTGTGTAATTATGCGGTTAAAGCAGACGACTTTTAGCTGTGTGTGTGCGCAGCGCTCATATTCCTAACAGCCCGTGACGTCGTGCGTACAGGTCATCATTACGCGACGATTTCAAGAAAAAACTCCCGGGAAATTTAAAATTGCAATTTAGTAAACTAAACTGGCTGTATTGGCATGTGTTGCAATGTTAATATTTCATCATTGATATATAAACTATCAGACTGCTTGGTGGGTAGTAGTGGGTTTCAGTAGGCCCATACCAAAATGTGATTAATCTGATTAAATAATAATAATTTGAGCACTAAAAATATATTATATATATACATAAAACATATAGTTTCTTCTCTTTCTCATTACACTTTTTACCCGAGAGCAATAGTGTCGCTGCACACAAGACAAGAATGACTGTGCATGTGAGCTGTGTGCCTGGTATATTTACAATGTTTTTATGTGTTATTATGAATTTGCTCTAAATTAGTTTTGCTTACAATTTTGTTGTACAATGTACAATGACATTAAAGATATATTCTATTCTATTCTATTCTTTATTTTAATGTAGTTTTATTTGTGTCATATATGTGTCATGATATATGCCTATAATAAATCATTATTATAATTAGATTAGATATAACTTAATTTAAAATACATTTAGAAAATATGTGATTTATTTACGATTCATTTATTAATTGACAATAAAATATTTTTTATAAACTTTTTGGTGAACAATAAATCAGTAATTGCTGAGACGTGGAGGTGGGGTTTAGAATTAAACAAGCAGCTACTTCCTGCACGTTTTCAGATATGTTGAACAACACAAGAGTAAACATGTACTTTATTGTAACTTTGTTAAAGCATGTTGAAGATAAACATAATCATTGACGCGCTTGTACATTTTAACAAATAACACAAAGCCTCTCTTTCAAAGCAGCATAGGCTTTACAAGCAAAAAGTGAATGGGGCTCCAATCCAAAAAATGCAAGGAATTGTTGAACCTGTTTCAAACATCAGAAAAAGTGCTGCCTCGCCGTGAAAACGAGTAAATTGGCTTCACTGCAACCTCGTTGTCGTCATTCTGCAGGTTGGCGCAGGAGGTGAGGTCATCCTGCCATAACGCGTACTTTGATTTTATTATTGGGAGGCTGCTTTGGTATCTGTGAGCAACACGTGTGAGCAGTGACACAGTGGAGTTGCTGGAGATGGACCAAAACACTCCAAACGAGGGAGAAAGTGTGCAGCCAGCCAGCACAAGAACCTACAGAACCACGATGCTTCCGTGGTGATCACATTTGTGTAGACCATATCTCCCAAAGAGACGTTTCGCATGAACACATGAAAACAATATCATGATAAATGATACAGGAGCAAGATGATTTAATCTAGAAAGGTCGGTCTAAATCAGGTGTGCTCAACGGCATGCAAGCCTGCAGCTGTTTTTATTATTACATTTATTTTCGTAACATTTATTCGCTAATTCCCGTTAATATTGTTGAATGGGCTCTCGCAACTCCACACAACACACGACAAGAGGTAACAGTCATTTTTACAGAAATGTTATGTATATACAGTCCTATATACCAGAGGTATAATTTTTTGTTATTTTTTTTAATCAACATAAAAAACACAAGATACACTTACAATTAGTGCACCAACCAAAAAACCTCCCTTTTTCGTGACAATTAAAAAAAAAAAAAAATCCCTTGCATGGAACTTTTCGATATAATAATGACAATAAAAGCCTTTTCTATTCTATGTTCATCATGCACACCAGTTGTTAGAAGTCATATATTGCTCAGCAAGTTATTAAATGCTCCTTCCGCGTCTCATGGAATAGTCTAAAATCCTTCGCAATTCATCATTCCCCGTCTGCCTAGCATCTGTGATCTAAATTGGGGTTCATTTGGTCAAAATAACTCAGAAATTTAAATAAAGTTTAACCCCTGCTTTAGGGGCCAAAATGGCCGGTCCAAACCAAAATTGCCTAATTCCTGTTTGTTGTTGAACATGGGTTCTTAAGACTTTTTTTCCTGTAAAAAATAATAAAAATTATATTATATATATATATATACAAACCCCGTTTCCATATGAGTTGGGAAATTGTGTTATATGTAAATATAAACGGAATACAATGATTTGCAAATCATTTTCAACCCATATTCAGTTGAATATGCTACAAAGACAAGATATTTGATGTTCAAACTGATAAACATTTTTTTTTTGCAAATAATTATTAACTTTGGAATTTGATGCCAGCAACACCTGATGAAGAAGTTGGGAAAGGTGGCAATAAATACTGATAAAATGAGGAATGCTCATCAAACACTTATATGGAACATCCCACAGGTGTGCAGGCTAATTAGGAACAGTTGGGTGCCATGATTGGGTATAAAAGAAGCTTACATGAAATGCTAAGTAATTCACAAACAAAGATAGGGTGAGGGTCACCACTTTGTAAGCAAATTGTCGAACAGTTTTAGAACAATATTTCTCAACGAGCTATTGCAAGGAATTTAGGGATTTTACCATCTACGGTCCGTAAAATCATCAAAAAGTTCAGAGAATTTGGAGAAATCCCTGCACATAAGCGATGATATTACAGACTTTTGATCCCTCAGGCGGTACGGTATTAAAAACCGACATCAGTGTGTTAAGGATATCACCACATGTGCTCAGGAACACTTCATAAAACCACTGTCAGTAACCATAGTTGGTCGCTACATTTGTAAGTGCAAGTTAAAACTCTAATATGCAAAGCCAAACACATTTTTCAACAACATCCTGAAATGCCGCCGGCTTGGCTGGGCCCGAGCTCACCTAAGATGGACTGATGCAAAGTGGAAAGGTGTTCTGTGGTCTGACGAGTCCACATTTCAAATTATATTTAGAAACAGAGGATGTGGTGTCCTCCAGAGCGAAGAGGGGAAAAAACATTCGGATTGTTATAGGCGCAAAATTCAAAAGCCAGCATCTGTGATGGTATTGGGGTGTATTAGTGCCCAAGGAATGGATAGCTTATACGTCTGTGAAGGCACCATTGATGCTGAATGGTCCATATAGGTTTTGGAGCAACATATGTTGTCATTCAAGCAACGTTATCATGGACGCTCCTACTTATTTCGTCAACACACGTGTTACAACAGCGTGGCTTTGTAGGAAAACAGTGCGGGTACTTTCCTGGCCCGCCTGCAGTCCAGCCCTGTCACTCATGGAAAATGTGTGGCGCAATATGAAGCGTAAAATATGACAGCGGAGACCCCGGACTGTTGAATGACTTAAGCGCTACATAAAACAAGAATGGGAAAGAATTCCACTTTCAAAGCTTCAACAACTGGTTTCCTCAGTTCCCAAACAATTATTGAGTGTTGTTAAAAGAAAAAGTGATGTAACACAGTGGTTAACATGTCCTTTCCCAACTACTTTGGCATGTGTTGCAGCCATGAAATTCTAAGTTAATTATTGTTTGAAAAAAAAAAAAAGAAAGTTTACGAGTTTGAACATCAAATATCTTGCCTTTGTAGTGCATTCAACTGAATATGGGTTGAAAAGGATTTGCAAATCATTGTATTCCGTTTATATTTACATCTAACACAATTTCCTAACTCATATGGAAACGGGGTTTGTATATATATATATATATATATATATATATATATGTATATACATATATATAAATATATATATATATATATACATATATATAAATATATATATATATATATATATATATATATATATATATATATATACATATATATATATATATATGTATATATATATATATATATATATATATATATATATATATATATATATATATATATATATATACATACATATATATATATGTATATATATATATGTGTATACACACACGTATATATACACAGTATATCCATCCATCCATCTTCTTCCGCTTATCCGAGGTCGGGTCGCAGGGGCAGCAGCCTAAGCAGGGAAACCTAGACATCCCTCTACCCAGCCACTTCGCCTTGCTCCTCCCGGGAGATCCCGAGGCGTTCCAAGGTCAGCCGGGAGACATAGTCTTCCCAACGTGTCCTGGGTCTTCCCTGTGGCCTCCTACTGGTTGGACGTGCCCTAAACACCTCCCTAGGGAGGCGTTCGGGTGGAATCCTGACCAGAAGCCCGAACCACCTCATCTGGCTCCTCTCGATGTGGAGGAGCTTTACTTTGAGTTCCTCCCGGATGGCAGAGTTTCTCACCCTAAGGGAGAGCCCCGCCGCCCGGCGGAGGAAACTCATTTTCGGCCGCTTGTATCCGTGATCTTATCCTTTCGGTCATGACCCAAAGCTCATGACCATAGGTGAGGATGGGAACGTAGATCGACCGGTAAATTGAGAGCTTTGCCTGCCGGCTCAGCTCCTTCTTCACCACAACGGATCTGTACAACGTCCGCATAACTGAAAACGCCGCACCAATCCGCCTGTCGATCTCACGATCCATTCTTCCCTCACTCGTGAACAAGACTCTTAGGTACTTGAACTCCTCCACCCGGAGATGGCACTCCACCCTTTTCTGGGAGAGAACCATGGACTAGGACTTGGATGTGCTGATTCTCATTCTGGTCGCTTCACACTCGTCTGCGAACCGTTCCAGTGAGAGCTGAAAATCCCTGCCAGATGAAGCCGTCAGGACCACATCATCTGCAAAATGCAGAGAACTGATCCACGGCCACCAAAACGGAACTCCTCAACGCCTTGACTGCGCCTAGAAATTCTGTCCATAAAAGTTATGAACAGAATCGGTGACAAAGTGCAGCCTTGGCGGAGTTCAACCCTCACTGGAAATGTGTTCGACTTACTGCCGGAAATGCGGATCAAGCTCTGACACTGATTGTACAGGGGCGGGCCGCCACAATAAGACAGTCCGATACCCCATACTCTCTGAGCACTCCCCACAGGACTTCCCGAGGGACATGGTCGGATGCCTTCTCCAAGTCCACAAAGCACATGTAGACTGGTTGGGCAAACTCCCATACACCCTCAAGAACCCTGCCGAGAGTATAGAGCTGGTCCACAGTTCCGCGACCAGGACGAAAACCACACTGTACCTCCTGAATCCGAGGTTCGACTATCCGGCGTAGCCTCCTCTCCAGTACACCTGAATAAACCTTACCGGGAAGGCTGAGGAGTGTGATCCCACGATAGTTGGAACACACCCTCAGGTCCCCCTTCTTCAAGAGAGGAACTACCAGCCCGGTCTGCCAATCCAGAGGTATTGCCCCCGATATCCACGCGATGCTGCAGAGTCTTGTCAACCAAGACTGACCCGCAGCATCCAGAGCCTTAAGGAACTCCGGGTGGATCTCATCCACTTCTGGGGCCTTTCCACCGATGAACTTTTTAACTACCTCGGCAACCTCAGCCCCAGAAATACGACAGTCCACCACAGATTCCCCAGGCACTGCTTCCTCATAGGAAGACGTGTTGGTGGGATTAAGGAGGTTTTCGAAGTTTTCCTTCCACTTATCTACAACATCAGAAAGTTGAGGTCAGCAGATCACCATCCGCACCATACACGGTGTTGACAGTGTACTGCTTCCCCTTACTGAGGCGACGGATGGTGGTCCAGAATTGTTTCGAAGCCGTACAGAAGTCGTTCTCCATATATATATATATATATATATATATATATATATACATATATATATTGTGCAGCATCACAATAACCCCTAACAGGTAAGACCAGGCAGTGGACCAGCCATCACAGTGATAGCATGCACCAAGAGGTCAAACTACGCCGACCTCTGGGTGTGGTCATTGAAGGCAAGTACATCCCTAGCTCAGTTCTTAATCAGGTTGATGTGTGGCCACCTGCCCCAAGATAGCTGTGTCAGGTTGGCAATCACCGTTTGCTTAAATAGCACCTCTGTGTATGACTCATTGTGTGGCCGGCTCCCTGCTGGGAAATATCTGCTCCCATTGTGCAGTAAGTGTGTTGCTCCACTGAATTGTATTTTATAGATTAGTCTGCTGAAGGTGTAATATGTTTTAATTCATGGAATGCTGTGATTCATTTGAACTTTGTGCTGATCAGAGATTTCTCTACTCTGTGTTCCAGGCATTTTTCAAGTCTTGAAAAATGCAATAATTTGTTTTGTTTCAATGGAAGCCGCAATCGGGAAAACTTTAATTTATCTTGCATTCAGAAAAGTGACTGAATAAAACAACGCTGCTGCGTTTGAACACCAACAGAACTGTCTCTGGGAGGTGGGTTTTGTGGCCGCACATCACAAATTGGTGGAGAATGCGGGCATAGAATACCCTCCCCAACCACAATATGGAGCAAGCAGTAAGGGCGCTCCTTCTAATCCAGGCGGAGTTGCAGAATGCGATGTAAGAACTGCTCAAGAAGGTCGACAAAGACGAAGCAGTGGTTCGAGCCCCCGGGGGAGTCCTCACCAAACAAGGCCCAGATGACGACGTTGAAGCCTATTGGAGCTCTTTGAGCGCACTGCTACAAGGGAGCGGTGGCCACCCGGTGAGTGGGTAGGAATAATAGCCCCATTCCTCATTGGGGAGGCCCAGCACGCCTACCGCGACCTGCCAGCAGAGGACGCACAAGACAACCCCAAGCTCAAAGCCGCCATATTAGCAAGCCATGGGTACAGCCTACCAGCTACAGCTCAGCAATACCACGCCTGGGCCTACTGTGCCAACCATCCGCCCAGGGCTCAGCTTGCAGAACTGCTACGTCTTACCCAGGGCTGGCTGACGAGTGGCAGGGAGACACCCTGGATCCAAAGACTAGTGATTGATAGGTGTATTTGAGCTTTGCCGCCCAATGCCAGAAAGTATGCTGCGCAGGTGAGCCCCACCTCCCTGGATTCTCTGGTAGCTCTGTTGGAGAACTACCAAGTTAGCACCGAGGTACTCCGAACCACGAGGGCTTAGCCAAGCCGCCCGACCCCTGCTGAAAGGATGGGCCGTGAGCGCCGGCGATCTCCTCCCCGTACTCCTCCACGTAATGCCCCAAGGTATAGTAATCAACCGGAAAGGTTGGCCCGACCCCCCAGAAGGTGCTATGTCTGCGGCCAAGAAGGCCACATCTCCTGGGCCTGTCCGGAGCGGGACCGAGACGTCTCAATGCCCTCTGCCGCCAGCTCGGATGCCCACCGACTTTGCTTGCACACCGGGGACAACAGCCGACCCCATGCCACACTGCCAGTGCGGGTGAGAGGTACTGACACCCATGCCCTGATTGATTCTGGTAGAGTCGTCACCTTGGTGAGGGCTGATCACACTAGTCCTGTCGGCTCTGACACCATCCCGGTCACCTGCATCCAAGGTGATGTCCGCCATTACACGGTCAGCCATATTCGGGTCCAGACCCCCCGTGGAGACGCCGTTGTGGCTGCTGGAGTGGTCCCCAACCTACCTGTCCCTCTGCTGATAGTAATGGATTGTGTCCTCTTCCAGCGGTATTGGAACCCAGGCCACCGTTGCCCAAATCCTCCCTGACAAACAAGACACCGGGACCGGCGCCCCGCAGCCTCGACCCGCGAACCGCATTATCCACCTTCCGAGCACCTAGAGGAGCCTCACCAGGAAGTGGAGCATCTGAAAGAGACGCCAGTGGGGGAGAGACCCCTCCAGCCAGTGAAGACCCCTTCTCTGAGTTTCAGCTCTTGCCGGTCGAGGGGAATCCACCTCAAGGCGAGTACGCCACAGCCCAATGGGCTGACCCGAACTTGGAAATGGCCCGTGTTGCCCATGAACTACTCATGCTTTTTAGCCGGGTTGGAATAGCAGACGAGGTTTTGAAAGACCATGGTAACTGTTTTATGGCCCGGGTAATGACCGCATTATATAAATGGCTTAAGATAAAACAGATCAGAACCTCCGTCTATCACCCACAAACTAACGGACTAGTGGAACGCTTTAATTCAAACTTAAAGACAATATTAAGGAAACTGGTTGAAGTTGACGGGAAAGACTGGGACCGGTTGATTCCTTATGTACTGTTTGCAATTCGTGAAGTGCTACAAGCCTCTACAGGTTTTCCCCCTTTGAGCTGCTTGACGGGCAGAATCCACGGGGTCTGCTAGACCTCGTCAAGCAAGTCTGGGAAAGTCAGACCTCCCCCAACTGGAACGTTATAGACCACGTGGAACACCTACAGGAGAGAGCCAGAAGGGTGTGGCCACTGGTCCGGGACCATATGGAGAAGGCTCAAAAAGCCCAGGCACGAAAATACAGCAAGGGCCCTTGTCCTGTGAGTTTAAGGTGGGTGACCTTGTCTTAGTATTGGTCCTGACTGCAGAGTGCAAATTCATGGCTAAGTGGCACGGACCATCCGAAATCGCTGAGCGAATGGGGGCCGTCAACTGCCGTGTTCAGTAACCAGGCCGGAGGAAAGCTTTGCAGCTGTACCACGTAAATGTATTGAAAACATGGCACACTGCTGCACCTTTGCCTAGCCCTGCCCTTCTAACGGACCTCTCTTCCCAGAAACCCACCGTCAGTGTAGGCGTGGACCTTGGCCTAGCACAAGTCAAAGATGTCCAAAAGCTCTTGGGCCGCTACCGTGACATTTTTGCAGCGATGCCGAGGCGCACCCATGTCATAGAACATGACATAGAGACCCCGCCCGGGAAGGTGGTCAGGGGGGGCGTGGTTGGGGCGGAGGCGTGGTTAAGAGGGGAGGAGTATATTTACAGCTAGAATTCACCCAGTCAAGTATTTCATATATATACTGTATACATATATATAAGAAATACTTGACTTTCAGTGAATTATAGCTATATATATACATATATATTTTTTTTTTATATATATATATATATACATATATATATATAAGAGAAATACTTGAATTTCAGTGTTCATTTATTTCCACATACACACACATAACACTCGTCTACTCATTGTTGAGTTAAGGGTTGAAATGTCCATCCTTGTTCTATTCTCTGTCACTATTTTTCTAACCTTGCTGAACACCCTCTCTGATGATGCATTGCTGTGTGGCACGCACAAAAATGCTTTCATCAAATGCACTAGAGTCTAGAATCCTCCATCTCTCCCTAGCATGGTCCAGAGGCTATCCAGGTCCAATCGCAGTTGCAGTATTTCTTCGTCTTACTCGTCGTTGGTGTTGCCATGGCAGTATCTTCCTCATTCTTCTGATTCGTCTCCTTGTTGTGTGCGCAGTTGTGCACTGCACTCTCTAAAAGCCGTAGATTATAATGTCACATATGCATGTACAGTAGATGGCAGTATCGTCCTGTTTAAGAATGTCACAAAATTGCTGTTAACGGCAGACGAACTGCTTTACAGTAGACGAAAACGTGACTGCTGTTGTTGTGTGTTGTTACCGCGCTGGGAGGACGTTAATGAAACTGCCTAACAATAAACCCACATAAAAAAACAAAAACTCGCCCTCGATCATTCTACAGTTATAACGTCTTTGGGCAGGCACGCTGTTAATATTGTGGGAAAGCAGACGTGAAAACAGGCTGTCGACACGCCACTCAGGTCCGCATGGAGCTAGAGTGGGCGTGGCCTCCAGCTCCGCCTGAATTTCGGGAGATTTTCAGGAGAAAATTTGTCCCGGGATGTTTTCGGGAGAGGCGCTGAATTTCGGGAGTCTCCCGGAAAATCCAGGAGGGTTGGCAAGCATGGGCCACCTGCCCCAAGACAGCTGTGTCAGGTTGGCAATCACCGTTTGCTTAAATAGCACCTCTGTGTATGACTCATTGTGTGGCCGGCTCCCTGCTGGGAAAGGTCTGCTCCCATCGGGCAGTAAGTGTGTTGCTCCACTGAATTGTATTTTATAGATTAGTCTGCTAAAGGTGTAATATGTTTTAATTCATGGAATGCTGTGATTCATTTAAACTTTGTGCTGCTCAGAGATTTCTCTACTCTGTGTTCCAGGCAATTTAGGGGACCTGATCAAGTCTTGAAAAATGCAATAATTTGTTTTGTTTCAACGGAAGCCGCAATCGGGAAAACTTTAATTTATCTTGCATTCAGAAAAGTGACTGAATAAACCAACGCTGCTGCGTTTGAACACCAACAGAACTGTCTCTGGGAGGTTGGTTTTGTGACCGCACATCACAATATATATGTGACGATCTGTCGCTTCATTTCTGTTGGTTTTCCTTGTTTTTGTATTTACTTCCAGTGAGTGCTCTTATTTTGTTAAATGTCCTGTTTTTTTTCGCGGAGCACTGTTTTCTCCTCACTTGCCGTTGATTGGCAGCCTGTCCACACCTGCTGCAAATCAACATATGTCTATTTATGTTTTCACTCGAGCACTCCTCAGTGCTCAAAGATAATTCTCTGTTTGGAACTTCTGTTTGCAAGACTGCTTCGTGTTTTTGTTTGATGATAATTAAAGTAATCTTACCTGCTCTCGGCTCTCCTGGTTCTTGCATCTTGGGGTAAAAAAACGTCAGCAATGCGTTTTCCTGACAATATATTTATATATATATATATATATATATATATATATATATATATATATGTATATATATATAGAACTTTGCACGATTTTGCTCAACTTATTCATGCAAGTTAATGCCTTCAAAAACAGAGGGAAATAGTAAACATTGCAGTCCCCCATCCTAGTTATCATATCGGGTAGTATAGCTCTCTGTTGGTAGAGCGGCCGTGCCAGCAACTTGAGGGTTCTAGGTTCGATCCCCGCTTCCGCCATCTTAGTCACTGCTGTTGCATCCTTAGGCAAGATATTTTACCCGCCTGCTCCAAGTACCACCCACACTGCTTTAAAGGGGAACATTTTCACAATTTCAGAAGGGTTAAAACCAATAAAAATCAGTTCCCAGTGGCTTATTTAATTTTTCGAAGTTTTTTTCCAAATTTTACCCATCATGGAATATCCCGAAAAAAGGCTTTAAAGTGCCTGATTTTCGCTATCTGTAAATCCACCCGTCCATTTTCCTGTGACGTCACATAGTGACGCCAATACAAACAAACATGGCGGATAGAACAGCAAGATATAGCGACATTAGCTCGGATTCAGACTCGGATTTCAGCGGCTTAAGCGATTCAACATATTACGCATGTATTGAAACGGATGGTTGGAGTATGGAGGCAGATAGCGAAAACGAAATTGAAGAAGAAACTGAAGCTATTGAGCGAAAAGCTATTGAAGCTACTCGGCGATCGCCTTCTAACCAATGATTGCATCTTTTGATCACTGGAGCAACTTAAATCCATCGATTGGTAAGTGTTTGTTTGGCATTAAATGTGGGTGGAGGGAAAGGCTGGATGGAAATATAGCTACAAATGTACATACAGCTAGCCTAAATAGCATGTTGGCATCGATTAGCTGGCAGTCATGCCGTGACCAAATATGTCTGATTAGCACATAAGTCAATAACATCAACAAAACTCACCTTGGTGTTTTCGTTGAATTTATCGTTGGAAATGTATCTGCTTTGAGTGTCGCAGGATATCCACACATCTCTGTCGTAGCATCGCTATCTTCGGTAAAATGTGCAGAACAAACGAGGGACTTTCGCATCTTTTGACACTGGTGCAACTTGAACCCGTCGATTGGTATGTGTTTGTTTGGCATTAAATGTGGGTGGAGGGAAAAGCTGGATGCAAATAAAGCTACAAATGAGGCATAACGATGCAATATAAATAGCATGTTAGCATCGATTAGCATGCTGTACTAATCGATGCACACTCCACGTAATTCAACTTAAATCCGTCCCTAATCGTGTTGTTACACCCTCCGACAACACACCGACGAGGCATGATGTCTCCAAGGTACGGAAAGCAGTCGAAAAAACGGAAAATAACAGAGCCGATTTGACTTGTGTGTGTGTAATGTGTTTGAGAAAATGGCGGATTGCTTCCCATTGTGACGTCACGGGTGAAAGGTCATGGCTCCGACAGCGAACAATTGAAAGGCGTTTAAATCACCAAATTCACCCTTTTAGAGTTCGGAAATCGTTTAAAAAACATATGGTACCTATGTAAGCGTCAATATATACCTTGATGTTGCAGAAAAAAGACTGCATGTATTTTTTTAACCGATTTCTGAACTCTAAATGGGTAAATTTTGGCAAATTAAACGCCTTTCTGTTTATCGGTTTTTTAGCGATGACGTCAGAACGTGACATCACTGAAGTAATACAGCCGCCATTTTCATTTTCAAAACATTACAAACACCGGGTCTCAGCTGTGTTATTTTCCGTTTTTTCGACTATTTTTTGGAACCTTGGAGACATCATGCCACGTCGGTGTGTTGTCGTAGGGTGTAACAACACTAACAGGGAGGGATTCAAGTTGCACCACTGGCACGAAATCTTCCGCCAGACCCCCATTGAATGTGCCAAAGTGTCTGCACATTTTACCGGCGATGCTAAGACAGACATGGCACAGAGATGTATGGATAACCTGCAGATGCATTTGCAACGATTAAGTCAACGAAGGTGAGTTTTGTTGATGTTGTTGACTTATGTGCTAATCAGACATATTTGGTCGCAGCATGACTGCCAGCTAATCGATGCTAACATGCTACGCTAATCAATGCTAACATGCTATTTACGCTAGCTGTATATACATTTGAAACTAGATACTCACATTTAATGCGAAACAACCACTTACTAATCGACGGATTTAAGTTGCTCCAGGGTCGCAAGATGCGAAAAGTCCTGATCGTTTGGTCTGAACATTTTACCGGCGATGCTAATAAGGCAGCCATGCTATGGGCCACTTCATTAGGTACACCCATGCTATGGCCGAATAACGTCAATAGCTATTCGCTCAATAGCTTCAATTTCTTCTTCAATTTCGTTTTCGCTATCTGCCTCCACACTCCGAATATCTGTTTCAATACATGCGTAATCTGTTGAATCGCTTAAACCGCTGAAATCCGAGTCGGAATCCGAGATAATGTCGCTATATCTTGCTGTGGTAACCGCCATGTTGTTTGTATTGGCAGCACTGTATGATGTCACAGGGAAATGGACAGTCGCATTGCAAAAAACGAAAATCAAGAACTTTAAAGCTTTTTTTAGGGATATTCCGGGAGGTGTAAAATTTTGAAAAAAACTTCGAAAAATAAAACAAGTCACTGGGAACTGATTATTATTGTTTTTAACCTTTTTGAAATAATGATAATGTTCTCCTTTAAAGCAACAGAGCGAATTACCCGCCACAAAAATCCAAACTTGTGTAACTTCTTCCCGGATGGATAGAAGTGGGGTGGAAAACATTTTAATTGTTGCTTTAGTTGCCAAACAGCAGGCATGTTAGTTCAGATTAGCTTGGCCCTAATGCTCAAGCGCAGGGGACGCCAGACGTGTCCATCAATTAAATATGGAAGAATCCTCGAAATGACCGAATGATATTCCTGGAAGCAAATCTATTCCATGCAAACATGAAATCATGTTGTCGTGCCTCACACTCATCAGTGGCCACCCTGGAGGATCATTAATGGGGGGCTTGAATTTGGCCTGCAGCCTTCTGGACCCTTCAATTAGAAAACCAGAGCTCTTCATTGCATCCTGAATTAATAAATACATAAATACATTTGGCCAGCATTCAGGCCCATGGCAGACATTACGCACAGCAATGCACACACATACACGCATTTGCACTCATTAAGTCGCAAAAAATTCCCCAGAATGCATTTGGTTCTACCTCACAGGCCCAATCTGATTACTTATCTATCCGTCCATCTATCAATGTAGGGATTAAGGCTGGGGACCAAAAGTTGAAAAATATACTTGGTGTGTACTTTAGTGTGGTATTTTTACAGGTGTTTTTTGTCACACTGCAAAAACTGAAATTTAAGTAAAATTAAATACCTTAAATAAGGGTGATATTTGCTTATTTTCTCTCTGATAAGATAATTCTTCTCACTAAGCAGATTTTATGTTACAGTGTTTTACTTGTTTTAAGTGTTTTGGTCCTAAATGATCTCAGTAAGATATGACAGCTTGTTGCTGAGATTTTATGACCTGTATTGAAACTAAAATATCAAGTGATGCAAAGCTGTGTCATCAACACTCAAAAGTATGAAACTACTTTTTCAAAGAAATTATTTCTTATTTCAAGCATGAACAAAAAAAATTCATGACTTTGACACAATTGTGTCTAATGATTAAAACATATGACAGCCAAATGGACTTTGCGGTTTTATTTTCAATGAAACAAGACAAAACACGTACTCCTATAGCAGTACAATTGGCACAGGAAAGCCAACTGCCAGTTAATATTTAAACATTTAACATGTGACATTTAACATGTGACATTTAACATGTGACATGTGACATGTGACATGTGACATTTAACATGTGACATTTCTAACAATTTTGAACAGAAATAGTTAATGCACATTCAGGTAAATTATTAAAAATTGCAATAAAAAAAATTTGGCTGGGGTCGGGCTGTGTGTATATATATATATATATATATATATATATATACACACACAAACACGTTGGGAGTTGGGAAATTGTGTTGGATATAAATATAAACGGAATACAATGATTTGCAAATCCTTTTCAACCCATATTTAATTGAATATGCTACAAAGACAAGATATTTGATGTTCAAACTCATAAACTTCTTTTTTTTTTTTTGCAAATAATAATTAACTTAGAATTTCATGGCTGCAACACATGCCAAAGTAGTAGGGAAAGGGCATGTTCACCACTGTGTTACATCACCTTATCTTTTAACAACACTCAATAAATGTTTGGGAACTGAGGAAACTAATTGTTGAAGCTTTGAAAGTGGAATTATTTCCCAGTCTTGTTTTATGTAGAGCTTCAGAGCGCCAAATTTAATCAGCTTCATAATGCACCACACGTTTTCGATATAAGACTGGTCTGGACTGCAGGCGGGCCAGGAAAGTACCTGCACTCTTTTTTTACGAAGCCATGCTGTTGTAAAACGTGCTGAATGTGGCTTGGCATTGTCTTACTGGAATAAGCAGGGGGGTCCATGAAAAAGACGGTGCTTCGATGGCAGCATATGTTGTTCCAAAACCTGTATGTACCTTTCAGCATAAATGGTGCCTTCACAGATGTGTAAGTTACCCATGCCCTGGGTACTAATGCACCCCCATACCGTCATGGATTCTGACTTTTGAACTTTGCGCCGATAACAGTCTGGATGGTTCGCTTCCCCTTTGGTCCGGATGACACGATGTCGAATACTTCCAAAAACAATTTGAAATGTGGACTCGTCAGACCACAGAACACTTTTCCAATTTGCATCAGTCCATCTTAGATGATGTTGGGCCCAGAGAAGCCGGCGGCGTTTCTGGATGTTGTTGATAAATGGCTTTCGCTTTGCATAGTAGAGCTTTTACTTGCACTTACAGATGTAGCGACAAAGTGTATTTAGTGACAGTGGTTTTCTGAAGTGTTCCTGAGCCCATGTGGTTATATCCTGTAGAGATTGATGTCGGTTTTTGATGCAGTACCGTCCGAGAGATCGAAGGTCACTGTCATTCAATGTTGGTTTCCAGCCATGCCGCTTATGTGGAGTGATTTCTCCAGATTCTCTGAATCTTTTGATGATATTATGGACCGGAGATGTTGAAATCCCAAAATTTCTTGCAATTGCACTTTGAGAAACGTTGTTCTTAAACTGTTTGACTATTTTCTCACGCAGTTGTGGACAAAGGGGTGTACCTCGCCCCATCCTTTCTTGTGAAAGACTGAGCCTTTTTTGGGAAGCTGTTTTTATACCCAATCATGGCACCCACCTGTTCCCAATTAGCCTGCACACCTGTGGGATGTTCCAAATAAGTGTTTGATGAGCATTCCTCAACTTTATCAGTATTTATTGCCACCTTTCCCAACTTCTTTGTCACGTGTTGCTGGCATCAAATTCTAAAGTTAATGATTATTTGCAAAAAAAAAAAAAATGGTTGATCAGTTTGAACATTAAATAACTTGTCTTTGTAGCATATTCAACTGAATATGGGTTGAAAATGATTTGCAAATCATTGTATTCTGTTTATATTTACATCTAACACAATTTCCCAACTCATATGGAAACGGAGTTTGTAGTAATTAGATCAAATGGCGGCTATTTCGAAGAAAGTAAAATAAATGAAAAGTTTTCAGTTATTTCACCTTTTTTGTTAAGTACACAACTCCACATTTGTTCATTCAGAGTTTTGATTCCTTCAGCGGCAATCAACAATGTTTCGCCCGGAAAAAGATGGAGTGCCATCTCCTGGTTGGGGAGGAGACCCTTCCCCTAGTGGAGGACTTCAAGTACTTCCGAGTCTTGTTCACGAGTGAGGGAAGAGTAGATCGTGAGGTCGACAGGCGAATCCGTACGGCGTCTTCAGTAATGCGGACGCTGTATCGATCCGTTGTGGTGAAGAAGGAGCGGAACCGGAAGGCAAAGCTCTCAATTTATCGGTTGATCTACATTCCCATCCTCAGCTATGGTCATGAGCTTTGGGTCATGACCGAAAGGATAAGATCACGGGTACAAGCGGCCGAAATGAGTTTCCTCCGCCGTGTGGCGGGGCTCTCCCTTAGAGATAGGGTGAGAAGCTCTGCCATCCGGGAGGAGCTCAAAGTAAAGCCGCTGCTCTTCCACATCGAGTGGAGCAAAATAAGGTGGTTTGGGCATCTGGTCAGGATGCCACCCGAACGCCTCCCTAGGGAGGTCTTTAGGGCACATCTGACCGGTAGGAGGCCACGGGGAAGACCCAAGAAACGTTGGGAAGACTATGTCTCGCGGCTGGCCTGGGAACGCCTCGGGATCCCCTGGGAAAAGCTGCATGAAGTGGCTGGGGAGAGGGAAGCCGGGGTTTCTCTACTTGGGCTGCTGCCCCCGCGACCCGACCTCGGATAAGCGGAAGAAGATGGATCGATGGATGGCGTGACAATCTACAGTGTAAATAGTCATGACAATAAAGAAAACGCATTGAATGAGGAGACGGTGTGTCCAAACTTTTGGCCTGTATATATATATATATATATATATATATATATATATATATATATATATATATATATATATATATATATATATATATATATATATATATATTTCCATCCATCCATCCAGCCATCCATCCATTATCTACCGCTTATTCCCTTTTGGGGTCGCAAGCGGTGCTGGCGCTTATCTCAGCTACAGAAGTAAACATCGCTTTTTGATGACATTCCGGTCGAATGAATGTGACCTGAGCGCAGTAACGTTCACTTACTGTATACCGTATTTCCTGGAATTGCCGCAGGGCATATAGTATGCGCCTGCCTTGAATTACTGCCGGATCAAACTCGCTTCGCAAAATAATCAGCGCATGCTTAGTATTACCACTGGGTCAAACTCGTGACGTCACGAGTGACACTTCCCCCGTCATCATTTTCAAAATATAGGAGGCTGATTTCAGTAATTTGAAATCGCATAAAGGGAAGAAGATTAAGAGCTATTCAGTAGGATTTAAGGTCCAAGCTATTGAATACCGGTATGCTAAAAAGAACAGTAAGCAGCTATGTTTTATTAATATACCTGTGGAGCCGATGGTCCGACAGACAGGCAGGGCACGCTAGAGCCCGGCCCAAGATGGTGGCGAGGAGACGCCGAGCGACTGAAGAGGAGGAGCGGAAGAGCGACCTGGACTGAGGTTTTATTGAAAAATAAACAGTCAAACTGCTCAAGCCATGTCCTTCCTTGGTGGTCCTGGGAACCCGCAAGATGACGGCTTGAGACCGTCACAATACCGTAGCTGCGTCCGTCAAATATGAGTCATTAAATGACTCCCGCCTCCTGGTGGTAGAGGGTGTTAGTGATCCTTCTTGCGACTTTTCAGCTGCAGAAGAAGTGAAATGAGTGACGTGAATTGTGCTGGGACGGAAATGATGCGGCAGGTGCACGACGGACCTTTTAGGATGTAACACCTATGCTGGCTATGTAAACAACCCGGCTGAAATAAAGCATGTTCCGGTCCTAAATACCCAGTGTATTATTTATACAATAACACTTCATGTTGGCAGTGGTGGGATAAAACGATCACCCGCGGAGCAGATTGGGAGGGGGAGTTGTCCGAGGGTAATTCTGTCGTCGCCCGCACTCGAGGAGCCGAGCTAACTGTTAGCAGCGGTCTGATAGCAGTTTTCTAAACTTGACTTTCAATCGAAGCAGGAGGTAATAAAGGAAGATCTCCATCGAGACAGAGAGACTTTTAAAACTGAAGAAAGATAAGGAAGACTTCTATAAACAAGTTATCGATGCTTTTGATCAGAAGGAGCTGGCATGGATTTCATTAATAAGTAAAGGTAAGACCATAATAACGTTTTTTTTTTTTTTATTAAATATGCTTTTCATGATGGTATCCTTACACCACACTCAAAGTGTTACTGCATGCCTTTGGTAACTGCCGTAGTGAGAAGAGGTTTTTAAAAAAAATAGCGCATGCTTACTTTTACCGCATGCCTTTGGTAAGCGCAGGATTGAGAAGAGGTTTTAAATTGATTAGCGCCCCGGCGGCAATTCAAGGAAATATGGTATATCCGATTTATATCCACATACTAAAGAAGCCTAGGTCGAATGTGAAAAATTCGGAATTGCACATGAAAAAATCCAATACAGGTCACATATAGGCGGAAAAAAAACAATCGGAATTGACGTGCAATGTGAACAAGGCCTTTAAAGACCTTTTTCCAACATGCACAGACTCTGGTCCAAACAGCTTGTAATAACTGTCCTATAAAGACCCAGGAACATCACAGAAATTCACCCCATCAAAATGCTGTGTTGACATTTTTGCCAATTCAAAGCAAGCACGACCTCACCTGGCAGGGATTGTAACTAGAGATGTCCGATAATGGCTTTTTTACCGATATCCGATATTCTGATATTGTCCAACTCTTAATTACCGTTTCCGATATAAACCGATACCGATATATACAGTCGTGGAATTAACACATTATTATGCCTAATTGTGTTGTGATGCCCCCCTGGATGCATTAAACAATGTAACAAGGTTTTCCAAAATAAATCAACTCAGGTTATGGGAAAAAAAATGCCAACATGGCACTGCCATATTTATTATTGAAGCCACAAAGTGCATTATTTTTTTTTTTTTAACAGCAGCTTGGAATTTGGGACATGCTCGCCGTGAGAGAGCATGAGGAGGTTGCGGTGGGCGGGGGTTGGAGGGGGCCGGGGTTGAGGTTGGGGGTTAAGGGGTAATGGGGGTGTATATTGTAGCGTCCCGGAAGAGTTAGTGCTGCAGGGTTTCTGTATATTTGCTGTGTTGTGTTCACGTTGTGTTACGGTGCAGATGTTCTCCCGAAATGTGTTTGTCATTCTTTTTTGGTGTGGGTTCACAGTGTGGCGCATACTTGTAAGAGTGTTAAAGTTGTTTATACGGACACCCTCACAGTGACCTGTATGGTTGTTGACCAAGTATGCGTAGTATTCACTTGTGCGTGTGAAGGGCCGTAGATATTATGTGATTGGGCCAGCACACAAATGCAATGCCTTTTAGACACGCCCCCAAAATTGTTGTCTGGGTGGAAATCGGGAGAAATTCGGGAGAATGGTTACCCCAGGAGATTTTCGGGAGGGGCACTGTCTATCGGGAAAATCGCGAGGGTTGGCAAGTATAACTGGGAGACGCAACTGCTCTGTACTTCTCCCTATGTCCGTGTACCACTCCGTACGGCGGCGTTTTAAAAAAGTCATGAATTTTACTTTTAGAAACCGATACCGATAATTTCCGATATTACATTTTAAAGCATTTGTCGGCCGATAATATCGTAAGTTTGATATTATCGGACATCTCTAATTGTAAAACACATAGTTCTGGTAGAAATTCATAATGATGGACGACAAGGGCCCAGACTGTGGATCAACCTTTCATTATCTATTAGGTCCTCCCAGTCACTGAGCCAATAAGGCTCGAAACATATTTTTACTTCAGGTAGACAGGATATCTTGGTTCTTTTTATTTCTTGTTTTATGTTTTTTATTTATTTACTACATTTTAGTATTTTAGGTAATATATTCTGCACTTATCTTAAAGGCCTACTGAAATTAGATTTTCTTATTTAAACCGGGATTGCAGGTCCATTCTATGTGTCATACTTGATCATTTCGCGATATTGCTATATTTTTGCTGAAAGGATTTAGGAGAGAACATCCACGATAAAGTTCGCAACTGTCGGTGTTAAGAGAAAAGCCCTGCCTCTACCGGAAGTCGCAGACGATGACGTCACAAGTGTGGGGGCTCCTCACATATTCACATTGTTTTTAATGGGAGCCTCCAACAAAAACTGCTATTTGGACCGAGAAAACGACAATTTCCCCATTAATTTGAGCGAGGATGAAAGATTTGTGTTTGAGGATATTGATAGCAACGGACTAGAAAAAATTAAAATAAAAAATAAAAAACGAGTCCTGTCCCCTTAGCAGGAAAACAGCCCCAAAGCATGATGTTTCCACCCCCATGCTTCACAGTAGGTATGGTGTTCTTGG
Source organism: Nerophis ophidion (assembly GCF_033978795.1). NCBI lineage: Eukaryota > Metazoa > Chordata > Actinopteri > Syngnathiformes > Syngnathidae > Nerophis > Nerophis ophidion. Next base: position 54,020,041 of record NC_084619.1, on the reverse strand, counting down.
GATGCAACTCAGTATTCTTCTTCCTCCAAACAGGACGAGTTCAGTTTATACCAAGAAGTTCTATTTTGGTTTCATCTGACCACATGACATTCTCCCAATCCTCTGCTGTATCATCCATGTATCCATTTTGGTATAAAGTCAACTCGTCGTGTTTGAAGGAAGAAGAATACTGAGTAGCATCCCAAGAGCACCAAACCTACTGTGAAGCATGGGGGTGGAAACATCATGCTTTGGGGCTGTTTTTCTGCTAAAGGGACAGGACGATTGATCCGTGTTGAGGAAAGAATGAATGGGGCCATTTATCGTGAGATTTTGAGCCAAAACCTCCTTCCATCAGTGAGAGCTTTGAATGGTTGACCAAATACTTATTTTCCACCATAATTTACAAATAAATTCTTTAAAATTCCTACAATGTGAATTCCTGGATTTTTTTTCACATTCTGTCTCTCACAGTTGAAGTGTACCTATGATGAAAATTACAGACCTCTGTCATCATTTTAAGTGGGAGAACTTGCACAATCGGTGGCTGACTAAATACTTTTTTGCCCCACTGTACATAACTTCACGGCTGCTGCCGCCGCGGCCTTCTGTCATGATGTCAGCATTTGTACGCCATCAGACTCGCCTCTCTGCTAATCGGATAACGCGACCTCAGAAGGAGCTCGCTCACCGGGTGGGTGGGGGGGGATTCCCTCTCATCGAACGGCATGACCTAAAAGTAGATTGAACGTCACCGCATTTGATAAAAGTACACATGACTTCCACGTGGGCAGACTATGGCGTCAAATGTGGCATTTGTTTTCATCCTTTCAACGTAAAGTAACAAAAAGGAGAGAGCGACGTAAACAGCTTGGGCCCTAGGTGGCGGTAGTGAGCAGTGCAAGGTGGTTGCCGGCGTCAACCCAAAATGCAGTTTGATGTAAATCTTGTTCTTAATCTTAAATAAACACATTTTAAAATTATTTCCTAGGCCCAAACAAGGTAATGATAATGATGTGATAGATATGTGCTTGTAATTTAAAAAAATAAGCACATTTAGTTGAATTTGCATATTATTTTCTATGACCATAAAAGGTAATAATAATTTAAATAATAATTTAAATAAACAAATAAAATATAAATAATAAAACTGATGGTAACAGAGTGTATCCATCCATCCATTTCCTACCGCTTGTCCCTTTTGGGGTCGCTGGAGCCTATCTCAGCTGCATTCGGGCGGAAGGCTTCATACACCCTGGACAAGTCGCAACTCTGTTACCTGCCATCGCAGGGCAGGTAACGGAGTGTGCATAATAATGGTAAAAAATGCAATTTGATTAAATTATTTTTTAAATAAAAACATAATGCATTTGTAAATGTTAGTAAATCATTTTAGGTAATAATAATAGTTTAATATACATGTGCATGTATCTGTGGGAAAAAAAAAAGTAAAATAAATAGAATGTACACATTCTTCAAAATGATTAATTATTATTTCCTGCAACTACAAAAGTAATAATCATTTAAAATTAAAATGGCTGACACACCCCCCAAAAAAGAGAAAAAATCAAGGGAACGGAAGGCATGTACAGTATTTCTTTTAACGAGCAAATTGATATTTAAAAAGAATTAAGTGAAAAAATACTTGGTCAAAAATCGTAAACACAAAATAATACAAATATGTGCATGCAATTAAAAAAAATAGCTAAAGTGGATTAAATCCATAAATATTTTTTATGACCATAAACAGTAATAATAATTTCATAAATATTGGTTTGGAAAAAATTAAGCAAAAACCTTTTTGGAAAAAAATAGCTAACCAATAATATATCGAACAATTTAAGGGTTTTTTTTTTTTTTTTAGTCATCAACACCTAAATAAAAAAAAACTGTTTGCAATAGTAATGTTTGGAAAATAGAACGTTTTTGGATCAGGCCCCACAAAAATTATCCAAGCATTGGATAGGAAAATGATTGCAAACAGAATGTCATAATGTCCATCTGGTTAGAATTCCCCACAAACGCCTCACTGGGTAAGGTGTTTAGGGCACGTTCAACCGGTAGGAGATAACGGGGAAGACCCAGGACACGGCGTAGAGACTATGGCCCCTTCTACACTAAGCCGGATAAGGTTATCCAGGGTAAATCCCTGGAAAACCATGCACAAAGCAAGGTACATAAAGACATGGATGACAGAGTCTGGTGTGGATGAACTTGACTGGCCTGCACAGAGTCCTGACCTGAACCTGATAGAACACCTTTGGGATGAATTAGAACGGAGACACAGAGCCATGCCTTCTCGACCAGTCTGTGTGTGACCTCACCAATGCGCTTTTGGAAGAAAGGCGGAAAATTCCTATAAACACACTCCGCAACCTTGTGGACAGCCTTCCCAGAAGAAGCTGCAAAAGGTGGACCGACATCATATTGAACCCTATGGGTTAAGAATGGGATGGCACTACAAGTTCATATGTGAGTCAAGGCAGGTGGCCAAATAATTTTGGCAATATAGTGTACAAACATTTGTGTAATTCAACGGTCAAAATCGGCGCTTTTGAGTGTTATACTAGTTATTACGGTAATCTACATCCCAGCAGCATACTTGCCAACATTGAAACCTCCGAATTTGGAAGAAGGGGGGCAGCGGGGGTGTATACATTTCTAAGTATTTTTTATATATATATATATATATATATATATATATATATATATATATATATATATATACACACACACACACACACACACACACACAGACTTAGACTTCCTTTTTATTGTCATTCAAATTTAAACTTTACAGTACAGATAAGAACGAAATTGCGTTGCATTAGCTCATGGTAGTGCAGGATTTTTTTAAAAAGCAATAAGGTGCAGGTATAAATAAATAGATTACTGTACAGATAAATATATTGCACTTTTGCATATGCATCCAGGTTTATGGATGTACGTTGTATTGTGTTTTTATTCCAGCAAGTTAATCCATTTTGGGGGGAATTGAGGGGATATTTATGATGCGTTCAAGAGTCTTACGGCCTGAGGGAAGAAGCTGTTACAGTACTTGCTGGTTCTGCTTCGGAGGCTGCGGAACCTCTTCCTAGAGTCCAGCAGTGAAAATAGTCCTTGGTGGTGGTGGGAAGAGTCTTTGCAGATTTTCTGAGCCCTGGTCAGGCAGCGGCTTTATATATATACATATACATATATATATATATATATATATATATATATATATATATATATATATATATATATATAATCCGTTCATTCATATATATATATATATATATATATATATAATCCGTTCATGAATGAGTAAATCCATTCGGCCACCTTGTTCAATGGAGAAGTCTGATCTACAAAATCCCCTTCGAGCTGTCCTGGATGAACTGAAATTATTTTTTCCAATCATTTTGGAACTTGCAAGCGTATTTTTTCTTCCTACTCGTCGTCGCCATGTCTCATCTTCGTTCTTCTGCTTCGTCTCTGTTATGTTTTTGGACGTTACTACTTGCCGTAGTTTTGAAGCAATGCATGATGGGAATCCGGATGTTGTGTGTCAAGTGTATCAACGTGCCGGCTGGAATAAACAAACCCTGAGAAATGACCTACTTTATGGGTTATAGATAAACCTATTGGTAATGGAGACATATATAATAGTCTCCTTTTTAGGTGAGAGAGGACGCTAAAGGCAGTGCCTTTAAGGCACGCCCTCAATATTGTTGTCTGGGTGGAAATTGGGAGAAATTCAGGAGAATGGTTGCCCCGGGAGATTTTCGGGAAGGGAACTGAAATTCGTGAGTCTCCCGAGAAAATCGTGAGGGTTGGCAAGTATGCACAGCAGCGCAGACCATGAACAAAGCAGAGTGGGTGAGGTTTGTTTTCAGAGCAGCCAGCCAGAAACGCGTGGGTCAGAAACATACGCGGAAGCAGATTTTTAAGTGATAATATACCTTACTGTTGGTGTTTATAACACTTTCCATTCATATTTTGCTGTTTGTTACATTTTTGTTGGGTTTTGCTTGATTGTATAAGATACACAACTATCGAGGAGCCGGTCTGAGTTAAGTTAAAGTTAAGTTAAAGTACCAATGATTGTCACACACACACTACGTGTGGTGAAACTTGTCCTCTGCATTTGACCCATCCCCTTCATCACCCCCTGGGAGGTGAGGGGAGCAGTGAGCAGCAGCGGTGGCCGGGCCCGGGAATAATTTTTGGTGATTCAACCCCTAATTCCAACCCTTGATGCTGAGTGCCAAGCAGTGGGTCCCAATTGTATAGTCTTTGGTATGACTCGGTCGGGGTTTGAACTCACAACCTACCGTTCTCAGGGCGGACACTCTAACCACTAGACCATGGGTGTCAAACTCTGGCCCACGGGCCTAATTTGGCCCTTGAGGCAATATCAAATTAACATTAGAGCTGGCCCGCCGGTAACACCACATTCACCGCTAATACTCATACTTGCCAACCTTCCCGATTTTCCCGGGAGACTCCCGAAGTTTAGTGCCCTTCCTGAAAATCTCCCTTTAGCGTCCTCTACTACATGCCGTCACGTCATCTTTTCCTCCATATAAACAGAGTGCTGGCCAAGTCACATAATATATGCGGCTTTCACACACACATACTTGGTCAACAGCCATACAGGTCACACTGAGGGTGGCCGTATAAACAACTTTAGCATTGTTACAAATATGCGCCACACTGTGAACCCACACCAAACAAGAATGACAAAACACATTTTGGGAGCACACCCTCACCGTAACACGACATAAACACAACAGAACAAATACCCAGAATCCCTTGCAGCACTAATTCTTCCGGAACGCTACAATATATATAACCCCCGCTAACACCAAACCCCGCCCACCTAATTTTTATTTTATTTTCGAATTTATTAGCCTGTGGAAAAAGTTAATGTTGATAAGAAGGCTGCAAATAGAAAAAAGGCATTATTTTTTTAAATTACATTTTATTTAATATACCACTGATGTTTTTTCATTTGTTTTTTGAAAGTTGATTTTGCACTGTTACGTCATATAAGCTCTGCCTGTTCCATGGGAGGAAGCCCGAGTAACTGGAGGGAACCCACGCAGTCACGGGGAGAACATGCAAACTCCACACAGAAAGATCCCGAGCCAGCCCTGAATTGAACCCAGGATTACTCAGGACCTTTGTATTGTGAGGCAGAAGCACTAACCCCTGTCCACCGTGCTGCCCTATTTAAGCCTCGCTTGTTCAATATTCATTGCAAAACTTGTTTGGGTCCCTATTAAAAGGTTAATTCGTTCAACCTTGGCCCGCGGCTTTGTTCAGTTTTAAATTTTGGCCCACTCTTTATTTGAATTTGACACCCCTGCACTAGACCACTGAGTAGGTAAAAGAGTAAAAGAGGAGCGATGTTCATATATTGTTAATATTCTGTGTTTTATTGTTCGTAATTAATATTGTAAATCCCCCTTTTTTTATTTTCATGTACATTTTAGGTGTCCCAATCGGAAAAAAACTGCAAAGTTCGATTCCAATTATTTTGAGGTGGTTTGTCATGACTTTTTTGGAACTCTATCAGACATTGTGACTTTTGGTATTAGTGTTCTTTAAATAAACACACAAACTGTACAGCAGATTTTTACAGCTAAATGTGTACATATAATTTATACACACATACACATTTGCCCCCCACCCACTTGCATTTTTTTCTCTCGATGTGGCCCCTGGGTCTAAATATTTGCCCGGCTCTGGTCTAAAGGAACGTTTCCCCTCCATGCAAACATTCCGTCAACATCAACACAATAATGCTGGCTTCCTCTTCCTGGCTTCTGTCTCCAGTCCCTGCTGTCAATTAGAGCAGGTCGTTCTCTGGAGGACTTGGCCTCTAATCTACTTTCTCCCTGGACTGATCACATTACATTTCAGATGGTGCCATCACGGTATGAGGGGGGCGGGGTGGGGTGGGGGGGTGACTGCCTGGTGGCCTGCTGACTCCGAGGGGACACCAACAGACTGGACTGACGATACGTTGCCATGTCGGAATGTGCGGCGACTGTATTTGAAACATGCAAACAATGCATCCCTCATTTCATGAAATATAACACGCAGAAAGTAAGGACCGGAGGGTGATGCTGAAAGGCCCAAAAAAAGAGCAGAAGGCCATGGAAGTGACGAGATGCCTCCGAGCAAGGCACTGCATAATGCACAAATGCATGCATTTTGTGTTGGTATGAATTCAAACGATTCAACTAAAGAAACACGTGTGTGTGTGTGTGTGTGTGTGTGTGCGTGTGTGTATTCTTGCATGTCTATCCTTCTTGAGACATCAATAAGGAAAAGCACCTTCCATATGAGGACCGGTGAACACTATAGGACATAAATCATGGTCCCAATAAGGAAACACCCATCCATCCATCCCTTTCCTACCGCTTATTCCCTTTGGGGTTGCGGGGGGCTAAGGAAAACCTTTGCATCTGATAGAGAATGTCTCATTTGGACCCCTGGTGGTGAAATCTATCAGAATTAGGGTGGTCCCAAAAAAATTGACTGTCGGTTTAAAAAGTGCTCCCCCCTCTGGTCAACATATGGAATAACAAGTGTGTGGTAAATTCAAACGATTTAACTAGAGAAACACGAGTGTGTGTGTGTGTGTGTGTGTGTGTGTGTGTGTGTGTGTGTGTGTGCGTGCGTGCGTGCGTGTGTGTTTTTTTCTTGCATTTCTATCCTTCTTGAGACATCAACAAGGAAAAGTACCTTCCATTTGAGGACCTGTGAACACATTAGGAGATAAATCATGGTGCCAATAAGGAAAACCCTTTGCATCTAATAGAGAATGTCTCATTTGGACCCCTGGTGGTGAAATCTATCAGAATTAGGGTGGACCCCCCAAAAAAATTTGACTGTGTCGGTTTTAAAAGTGCTCCCCCTATGGTGAACATATGAAATAACAAGTGTGTTATAAATTCAAACGATTTAACTTAAAGAAACACGTGTGTGTGTGTGTGTGTGTGTGTGTGTGTGTGTGTGTGTGCGTGTGCGTGTGCGTGTGCGTGTGCGTGTGCGTGCGTGCGTTTTTTCTTGCATTTCTATCCTTCTTGAGACATCAACAAGGAAAAGTACCTTCTATTTGAGGACCGGTGAACACATTAGGACATAAATCATGGTCCCAATAAGGAAAACCCTTTGCATCTAATAGAGAAAGTCTCATTTCGACCCCTGGTGGTGAAATCTATCAGAAATAGGGTGTTCCCCCAAAAAATTGACTGTGTCGGCTTTAAAAGTGCGCCCCCCTCTGGTCAACATATGAAATAACAAGTGTGTTATGAATTCAAACAATTTAACTAGAGAAACACGAGTGTGTGTGTGTGTGTGTGTGTGTGTGTTTTCTTGCATTTCTATCCTTCTTGAGACATCAACAAGGAAAAGCACCTTCCGTATGAGGACCGGTGAACACGTTAGGACAAATCATGGTCCCAATAAGGGAAACCCTTTGCATCTAATAGAGAATGTCTCATTTGGACCCCTGGTGGTGAAATCCATCAGAAAATTGACTGTCGGTTTTAAAAGTGCTCCCCCCTCTGGTCAACATATGAAAGAACAAGTTTGTTATAAATTCAAACGATTTAACTAAAGAAACACATTTTCTTTGAGCAGCCCAGTACAGTTAGTAGAAACTTTCAACCAAAGTTGAAAGTTTCTTCTAACTTTCTACTAACCAACTTCCAACCTACTCAGTGGCCTAGTGGTTAGTGTCCACCCTGAGATCTGTAGATTGGGAGTTCAAACCCCGTGCTGAGTCATACCAAAGACTATAAAGAAAATGGGACCCATTGCCTCCCTGCTTGGCACTAAGCATGAAGGATTGGAATTAGGGGTTAAATCACCAAAAATAATTCCCGTGCGCGGCACTGCTGCTGCCCATTGCTCCCCTCACTTCCCAGGGGGTGATCAAGGGGATGGGTCAAATGCAGAGGACAAATTTCACCACACCTAGTGAATGTGTGACAATCATTGGTACTTTAACTTTAACTTTAACTTTAAGTGAATTGAACTGTTCCAGGGTAAAACTCTACCCAATAGCTGCGTTGCATATTGTCATGATCCGTGGCCCGGATTATGTTTTGTTAAGTTCTGTTAATTTTGGACTCCCTTAGTTCCTGTTTGTGCACTCTTGGGTTTATTTTGGCCACCATGGGTATTAATTGGGGTCACCTGCCTCTGGTTAGTGGTCCCACGCTCAGCTGCTGTCAACCACTAATCAGAGAGCTATTTATTCACCTTGCTTGCCACGCTCAGTCCGGCGTCATTGGTTCATGTCTTGTTTGGAGTTTATGCTACGTGTTTGCTACATGCACCTGTTACGTGAGTTTTGCCTTGTCTCTAGTTGTCTGCTTCATGCCTTGCTACGTAAGTCTCGTCTGTTTCATGCCACAGTTTCATGAATATTCCTTGCCCATAGTCTATGCTAAGTGTTAGCTTTAGCTCCAAGTACGATCAGCGGGTTGTGCCTTTGCCTTGTTTTCCGTTTTTTGTACCTCTTTGAGCTTTGATAATTAAAACATGTTTCTACCCCACGCTTTTGTCCGGAGTCGTCCGTCTGCATGTTGGGAGAACGAAACCAGTAAACTGCGAAAACCCCGTCGTGACACACATGACGTGATATCGTTTTTTTTCTTCTTCGCGGCTTAATTCGCTTGATGGTGATGCAGTTCGATAGTGGCATCAAAACAAGTGAGAGTGAATGTAGAGTTTGAGCAGAAGAGGCCGTTTTGCTGTTCTGTTCTTGGGTGTTCCAATCGTTAAAATAGAGAGATAGGAAATAGCTTGTGTACAGTCCCGAAGTAAGTCTTCCATGAAGGTAATAAAGTCGACAAGAGATGTCTCTTAAACATATCACTTTAGTCATCTTGGGGAATACAATGTTGGTGTGGCTGTTTCAAGATGCACAATAAGGAGGCACTTGAAGAAAAATGGGCTGCATGGTCGAGTTGCCAGAAGAAAGCTATTTCTGCGCAACTGTCTCAACACATCCCGCTTACATTACGCTAAACAGCACAGAGACAAGCCTCAAAACTTTGGAACAAAGTAGTTTGGTGTGAAAAATATAACTTTTTGGCCACTCGACCATGCAGCCCATCTTTCTTCAATTGCCTCTTTATTGTGCATCTTGAAACAGCCTCACCAACATTTTTGAAGTTATTTGTGGATTTTTCTTTGCATCTCAAACAATTTTCCTGGCAGTTGAGACTGAAATCTTTGCTGGTCTACCCGAATCCCTAATTTTCCACTTCTTAATCAGTGTTTGAATACTGCTGATTGGCATTTTCAATTCCTTGGATATCTTTTTATACCCTTTTCCTGTTTTATGCACTTCAATTACTTTTTCTCGCAGATACTTTGACAATTATTTTGCCTTCCCCATGACTCAGAATCCAGAAACATCTGTGCAGCACTGGATGAAAGATGGAATGGTCTATCAGAAGCCCAGAAACTCATTGACCTTTTTTATACACACATTAATTACAAACAGGTCACAGGTGAGGATTGGAACCTTGATTAGTCATTAAAACCTATTTGTGTCAACTTTTGTGCATGTTATCAGATCAAAGTCACTGAGGTATGTACACTTTTGATCAGGGTCATTTGGGCACTTTCTTTTGTCATTTACATTTAAAAAAGAGTAAACACAGTTGTTTGCCAATAAATAGCTTCACACAACCATTAAGAATGAGTGGAAGAAAGGTTCTTGTGTTATCATGTATATGCTCTGAAGAAACGCCAAGAAATCATAAATTCTCCCAGGGTAGGTAGACTTATGAGCCCAACTGTATATTAGTAGTGTTTGATAGCAGACCTAAACGTAAAGAAAGGGTAAGACATCGCATTACTTTTTGTTCTTTTGTGGTTTCTATGCCTAAATATAACTACAAAGACTTGGTTGTGCAAATCAACTAACTAAGTCCTTGTAATAAATATTGTGATTGTTGGTCAATCCACCGTATATTTGTTGTCAATTTTCATACCAGAAACTAAAATTTTAGTTGTTGTTGCTGTCCAAAGTCGGGACACGGGGTGGACCGCTCACCTGTGCATCGGTTGGGGACGTCTCTGCACTGCTGACCTGTCTCCGCTCGGGATGGAGTCCTACTGGCCCTCTCACTATTATGTTAGATCCACTATGGACTGGACTCTCACACTTGTTAGATCCACTATGGACTGGACACTCACTATTATGTGAGCCCTACTATGAACTGGACTCTCACTATTATGTTAGATCCACTATGAACTGGACTCTCACACTATTATGTTAGATCCACTATGGACTGGACTCTCACAATATTATGTTAGATCTACCATGAACTGGACTCTCACTTTTATGTTGGATCCACTATGGACTGGACTCTTACTATTATGCTAGATCCACTATGGACTGGACCCTCACTATTATGCTAGATCCACTACGGACTGGACACTCACTATTGTGTTAGATCCACTATGGACTGGACTCTCACTATTATGTTAGATCCACTATGGACTGGACATTCACTTTTATGTTGGATCGACTATGGACTGGACTCTTACTATTATGCTAGATCCACTATGGACTGGACCCTCACTGTTATGTTAGATCCACTATGGACTGGACATTCACTTTTATGTTGGATCGACTATGGACTGGACTCTTACTATTATGCTCGATCCACTATGGACTGGACCCTCACTGTTATGTTAGATCCACTATGGACTGGACCCTCACTATTATGTTAGATCCACTATGGACTGGACTCTCACACTATTATGTTAGATCCACTATGGACTGGACACTCACTATTATGTGAGCTCTACTATGAACTGGACTCTCACTATTATGTTAGATCCACTATGAACTGGACTCTCACACTATTATGTTAGATCCACTATGGACTGGACTCTCACAATATTATGTTAGATCTACTATGAACTGGACTCTCACTTTTATGTTGGATCCACTATGGACTGGACTCTTACTATTATGCTAGATCCACTATGGACTGGACCCTCACTATTATGTTAGATCCACTACGGACTGGACACTCACTATTGTGTTAGATCCACTATGGACTGGACCCTCACTATTATGTTAGATCCACTATGGACTGGACTCTCACACTATTATGTTAGATCCACTATGGACTGGACTCTCACTATTATGTTAGATCTACTATGAACTGGACTCTCACTATTATGTTAGATCCACTATGAACTTGACTCTCACTGTTATGTTAGATCCACTATGGACTGGACTCTCACTAATATGTTGGATCCACTATGGACTGGACCCTGACTATTACGCTAGATCCACTATGGACTGGACTCTCGCAATGTTATGTTAGATCTCCTATGAACTGGACTATCACTATTATGTTAGATCCACTATGAACTGTACTCTCACTATTATGTTAGATCCACTATGGACTGGACTCTCACACTATTATGTTAGTTCCACTATGGACTGGACTCTCACAATATTATGTTAGATTGTTAGATTTACTATGAATTGGACTCTCGCTATTATGTTAGATCCACTATGAACTGGACTCTCACTATTATGTTAGATTCACTACGGACTGGACTCTCACACTATTATGTTAGTTCCACTATGGACTGGACTCTCACAAAATTATGTTAGATCCACTAAGAACTAGACTATCACTATTATGTTAGATCCACTATGGACTGGACTCTCACACTATTATGTTAGATCCACTATGAACTGGATTCTCACTATTATGTTAGAGCCACTATGGACTGGACTCTCACAATATTGTGCCAGATCCACTCGACGACTATTGCACCGGTCGCCCTGCGGTCCTCTCCAAGGTTTCTCATTGTGCCATTGGGTTGAGTTTTCCCTTGCCCTGATGTGGGATCTGAACCGAGGATGTCGTTGTGGCTTGTGCAACCCTTTGAGACACTCATGATTTAGGGTTATATAAATAAACATTGATTGATTGTGCAGGAAAGCTAAGTGCTTTCTTCGACATGGATGACCACATTACAGCGTCTGAGGTGATATTTGTTTGCGTTGAGAAAATAACCTTAATAGTATTAATAAACGAGATTAATATATCCCCCGGAGGCTCAACAGCATATGCAAAAATGTTGATATCACTAGCAAATATTGATGAACAGCGGGGACATCTACAGCTAAATATTGGGACAAAATATTACCTTCACACCATAAAAACAGTGGGAAAAAAAGGAAATCAACTCCAAAGAAACGTGTCTTTTTTCTCATTAGCGTCACTATCACGGCACTCGTTATGTCATTTAAATAAGTTACGATTAAATCTAACTTTGTCTTTCACCTATTGTTTAATTTGTGGACCCCTCAGATGTAAAGGGTTGTACTTGTATAGCGCTTTTCTACCTTCAAGGTACTCAAAGCTCTTTGAAACTATTTCCACATTCATCCATACATTCAGACAATGATGGCGGGTGCTGCCATGCAAGGCAGGACCCATCAGGAGCAAGGGTGTAGTGACTTGCTCAAGGACACAACGGATGTGTCGAGGTTGGTAGAAGGTGGGGATTGAACCAGAAAACCTCAGGTTGCTGGCATGGCCACTCTCCCAACTGCGTCACACCCTCCTTCGTAGAGATATGATGTGCTTACAATCTTTTCTTCTTTAAATGCTACGTGTCAAATGAAGTGAGGTTTTAACGTCTCGGAGACGATGAATGGTTCAATAATATATTTTTCTTAAGCGTTTAAAAATCTACTCCATCCCGTTTTTAAATATTTTTTACTCGATCGCTTTTATATTTGCCCTTTAAACCTTTCAGAATACGTCCAAATCCGCACTGAATCAGGTAAATAAACAGTAGCCTAATGGGGCCCAAGATCGCTATCGCCTGAAGCCCGAAAGTGCCTCTACATGTACACACATTTGTTTTCTTTTTTTATTATTTTTTTGCGACCGCTGAAGCCGCACACCGCTTGGCCTGTCGGTACCTGTCCACTGCCTCCGGAGTCCTATGAGTCAAAAGGACCCGATAGGACTCCTTCTTCAGCTTGACGGCATCCCTCACCGCTGGTGTACACCAAGGGGTTTTAGGATTGCCGCCCCGACAAGCACCAACTACCTTGCGGCCACAGCTCCGATCAGCCGCCTCGACAATAGAGCTCTCACTCGATCGGTTCGCAGCCGAGTGTTAGAGATAGGGTGAGAAGCTCTGCCATCTGGGAGGAACTCAATGTAAAGCCGCTGCTCCTCCACATCGAGAGGAGCCAGATGAGGTGGTTCGGGCATCTGGTTAGGATGCCACCCGAACGCCTCCCTAAGGAGGTGTTTAGGGCACGTCCAACCGGTAGGAGGCCACGGGGAAGACCCAGGACACGTTGGGAAGACTATGTCTCCCGGCTGGCCTGGGAACGCCTCAGGATCCCCCGGGAAGAGCTAGACGAAGTGGCTGGGGAGAGGCAAGTCTGGGTTTCCCTGCTTAGGCTGTTGCCCCCACGACCCGACCTTGGATAAGCGGAAGAAGATGGATGGATGGATGGATGGATGGATGGATATAGAATGTGAGATACAACAGGATAATGAATACGTTTATCGTTTGTTTTCAAAACGCTTACAAAAAAGTGGGACCCCAAAAATTTACTGTTGGACCCCATATTTATGACTTGATGGGGTCCCTGGGACCCCATTTTAAAAATCCCTAGTGCCAACAAAGCAGTCAACAGAGGAGAAAAAATGCTTTATTTAAATAAATATATTATTTATAAAGCAATTTCGAGTATCATTGGCAAATTTTCACCTACTCCCGGCCTTGGCTTGCTGCCTGCCGTGGCACACATATATGTGTCCTCTTTTTGGGATTTCAGAATATGGTCAGCCTACCCAGATGCATGTTTTTGGCAATGGAAGGAAATCACAGGGAGAACATGCAAACTCCACACACAAAGATCCCGAGCGCAGGATCGAACCCAGTACCTTCATATTGTGAGGCATACGCACTAACCCAGTGGTTGTCAAACTTTTTTTGCCATCCCCCACTTCGGACAAGGGGGAGTTTTCAAACCCCACCTGCCACTATCGACCCAACAGAATGCTAATGCCAAGCTTAACATTTTCAAAATTATTGACCATCAGGTAAAATTCAAGTTGTATACATTCAAACTCAATAACATAAAATAACATCAAGTTCAATAATATATAACTGTGCAGCTGTGGTATAACTTGCATCAATTCAATAATAAATAAAATAACCACTCTTCCAGTTTTCTTTGAAAGAAATCAAGTGGCTTATTGACGTGATTGGGGTGTGTGGTCTCGAGGTGTCTCTTTAATTTGTTGGGTCTCATGCTGTCTGCTGCCTGCGGTTTTAGACACAGAACACACAGGGGTCTCTCCTCTGCCCCCACCACCGCTGCCGTGAATCCAAGAGCAAGATACCCTTCATCATATTTTATTTTCGGTTGGCTTTTTGGTTGTTTAAGCCTGTCAGATTTTTGTTTCTCTGCAGGCGCTGGCTCTGGCTCGACGACCTTTGAGGTGCGAGTCACAAATTTATCCATTTTGTGTAATTGTGATCCACACATTAGCCTGCTACCCGTGAACGATTGTTCCGCTTAGCCCCGCCCCCATTCGTTACTGTTGCTATGTCTGTCAAACTTTCGCTCCTACCTAGAAATTTAAGGCCTAGAGGAAAAATAAGTAATTTACATTTATTTATATAGCGGATTTCACAGACGGAATTACAAAGTGATTTACAGTGTGTATAAAAAATGAAAGCATAGTAAAAAAAAAAAATCTAAGTTTATAATAAAAATTAAAAAAAAATAAAGTTAAATTTCCTCCCGTTCCCCGCGCCCCACCTGTCATGTCTCTATTCCCCACCAGTGGGGCCCGCCCCACACTTTGAGAAACGCTGCACTAACCCCCGTAACACCGTGCTGCCCAATTATGGACATATTTTGTTAAATCATCAAAATTATAGGTATGAATAAGATGCATCTATCTTAAGTCCCATCATGTTTCATCGCCTTACCTTCTTGGGTAAAGTCCTGTTCGAGACAATCATGGGTGGATGCACGGATGGACGCACGGATGGATGCATGGTCTGATTGCCGGAGCTTATTGCCAGCGCAGAGCCGCCGGGGACACTGTGGGTGGATTCTGCAACACTTGGAGCTTGTGTGGCGTCCTTTTTGTCCCGGCAGCACAACAGCCTGAAATAGACAAGAGCGAGAGGAATAGCATTGTGCTTATTTCCACTGATAATCTGCCATGTGTGTGTGTGTGTGTGTGTGTGTGTGTGTTGTGTATTGTGTCTGAGGCTTTGGCACCGTTTGGACGTAAACAAAAGGCCACACACACAGCAGTGTGAAGAATCAAGTATGCAAGTGTCGACGATACAATGGAAAAGTTCCGAAAGAGCTTTGTTTTTGCCGAGATGCACCGTTTAATCCGTCCTTCCCAACGCTTAGCGCTCAGCTCTATTTTTACATCTTACTGTGTTAAAACCAGCACAGGGTTGCCTTCATGAAAGTACACTCCTTGAAACGCCACAGGCGTGTATTCCCTTTAAAAGTAGTCCTCTCCAAGCAAACGGCAGCTGAAGGATTTAAAGCTCATGCAGCCCTTTACGCCAGTGTTTTTCAACCACTGTGCCACGGAGATATTGTCTGGTGTGCGGTAGGAAATCATGCAACTTCACCAAATCTATCATTAGAATCTGCAAATAATGTGCCATTACTTCATGTCTTTGCTGTGTGGAGCTCGGCAGGGTAACCATCTAATTCTCCATATCAGGAGGTGACAGATATGTAAAAGTCGGAATGTGAGACGAGGATGTTTTGCTGTGATCCTAATATGCAGACCACAGCGGGAGGCAGTGTACAGGTAAAAAGGTATGTAATGCTTAAACCAAAAAATGAACCAAAGGAAAAGGAAAAGACAATTAAGCATAGGGATGGCTATGCAAAACAAAAGTAAAACTGAACTGGCTGCAAAGTAAACAGAAACAGAATGCTGGAGGACAGCAAAAACTTGCGGCAGAGGTTAGTAACCTACGGCTCTAGAGCAGGGGTCTCAAACTCAATTTACCGGGGGGCCACTGGATGGAGTCTGTCTGAGTCTGGGCCGCAAGAAAAGATTTCTTAAAAAAAATATATATTTTTTTGTCAACACAAAATAAAATCAAAATATAAATGAACAAAATGAGGATTACGGAATGTGAGACAATGCAAATAAAAACAAATAAAAAATAAATAACGATTTGAATTGGTCCAGGTTATCGGGGACTGACGGACAGGTGTCACAGTGCGACTGCAGCCAGGCACTTTAGAAAACCCTTGTCTCCATGGCAACGTTTCTGTCGTTTTCACTCATTTGCCGCTTTTCCACTCTCACGGAAATACATTTTAAAATATTTGGCTTTCATGGCTCTCTCAGCCAAAAAGGTTCTCGACCCCTGACTTACGGCGTCCACAAAGTACGTCCGTACGGGACATGACATTCAACAATGTCCACACAAAGAAGGATAGCGACAACTTAAATAGCCGTGCTTGCTAACACAAAGCGGGTGCGGGGAATAGCGCTCAAAGGAAGATACTAAACTGCAACAGGAAAACACCAACAAAACAGGAGGGGCCACCAGAATAACGGCGCAAGACAAAAACTAAAGCATTGCACAGGAAAACACCAACAAACTCAAAATAGGTCACGACGGACCTGGTGGAGTTTCATTTTTTAAGGTATTCTGCTGCTGGGGTGCCTCCGGGATTTTTTTTAATGAAAAAAAACCTGCCTTGCCTCAAAAAAGGTTTAAAAACACTGCTTTACGCAATTCGAGATGTGACAATTCTCGGGGAAATTGTGTGTGAACACGGGTAACGCTGTCGCCGTTTGCCTGCTGAAGCCGAACTGAAACAGTTAGCATGTGTCAAGTACCGAATTATATGACTCTGAGGTGCACGGAGGCAAAAATCAGTTAAAAATGTTAGCATGATAACAGTTAGCATATATAACATATCAAGTTATACGATTCTGATGAGTACGGCGGGATATAAGGCAAAAAGAGTTACAATGCTAATGTTAGCATGCTAACACTTAGCATACGTAACGTACCAAGTTGGCCAGAAAAGTTAGCATGCAATAGCATTTTAACAGTTAGTATATGTTACATATGAAATTACGTGACTCTGAGGTGTACGCGGCAAATAAGGCGAAAAAAGTTAGCTTGCTAATATTAGCATATTAACATGCTAACAGTTAGTATATGTAACATACAAAGTTATATGACTCTGTGTACGGCAGGAAAAAAGTTACAATGCTAAAGTCAGCATGCTAACACTTAGCGTACGTAACGTACCGAGTTATATGACTCTGACGTGTACAGCGGCAAAATTAGCTAAAAAAGTTAGCATGCGCTAGCATTTTAACCGTTAGCATATGTAACATGAAGTTACATGACTCTGAGTTGTACAAAGTTACAATGCGAATGGTAGCATTCTAACAGTTAGCATATGTAACCTACCAAGTTATATGACCCTGAGGTGTACGGTGGCAAAATTGGCTAAACAAGTTAGCATATGTAACATACCAAGTTATAAGACTCTGATGTGTACGGCGGGAAATAGGGCGAAAAAAGTTGCAATGCTAAAGTCAGCATGCTAACACTTAGCATACGTAACGTACTGAGTTATTTGACTCTGAGGTGTACAGTGGCAAAATTGGCTAGAAAACTTAGCATGCGCTAGCATTCTAACAGTTGGCATGTGTAACATATGAAGTCACATGACTGAGTTGTATGGCGGAAAATAAGGCAAAAAAAAGTTACAATGCGAATGGTAGCATTCTAACAGTTAGCATATGTAACCTACCAAGCTATATGACCCTGAAGTGTACGGTGGCAAAATTGGCTAAACAAGTTAGCTAGCTAATATTAGCATGCTAGCATGCTAACAGTTAGCATATGAAACATACCAAGTTAAATGACTCTGTGTATGGCGGGAAATGGGGCGAAAAAAGTTGCAATGCTAAAGTCAGCATGCTAACACTTAGTGTACGTAACGTACCGAGTTATAAGACTCTGAGGTGTACAGCGGCAAAATTGGCTAGAAAAGTTAGCATGCGCTAGCATTCTAACAGTTAGCATATGTAACATATGAAGTTACATGACTCTGAGTTGTACGGCAGCAAATGGGGCGAAAAATGTTACAACACCAATGTTAGCATGCTAATAGTTAGTATATGCAACGTACCAAGTTATGACGCTGAAGTGTAAGGCGGTAAAAGTGGCTAAAAAGGTTTACATGCTAATATTAGCATGTCATCATTCTAACTGCATATTTAACATGAATATCCACACAATAGTTCAAAAAGAGAGAGATGGAAAATATGCAAGCCCCAAAACCAGTGAAGTTGGCGCGTTGTGTAAATCATAAATAAAAAGAGAATACAATGATTTGCAAATCCTTTTCAACCTATATTCAGTTGAATAGACTGCAAAGACAAGATATTTAACCTTCGAACTGGAAAACGTTATTTTTTGCAAATATTATCTAATTTGGAATATGATGTTTCAAAAAAGCTGGCACGAGTGGCAAAAAAGACTGAGAAAGTTGAGGAATGCTCATCAAACACTTATTTGGAACATACCACAGGTGAACAGGCTAATTGGGAACAGGTGGGTGCCATGGTCTGGTATAAAAGCAGCTTCCATGAAATGCTCAGTCATTCACAAACAAGTATGGGGCGAGGGTCACCACTTTGTGAACCAATGTGTGAGCAAATTGTCGAACAGTTTAAGAACATTTTTCAACGCGACGTTGCAACAAATTTAAAGATTTCACCATATATGTTCCGTAATGTCATTAAAAGGATCAGAGAATCTGCAGAATTCACTGCACTTAAGCAATGATATTATGGCCCTCCGGGCCCTCAGGCAGTATTGCACCAAAAAGCGACATCAGTGTGTAAAGGATATCATCAGATGGGCTCAGGAACACTTCAGAAAACCACTGTCAATCACTACAGTTGATCGCTACATCTGTTAGTGCAAGTTGAAACTCTACTATGAAAAGCCAACGCCATTTATCAACAACACCCAGAAATGCCGCTGGCTTCACTGGGCCCAAGCCCATCTAATATGGACTGATGCAAAGTGTAAAAGTGTTCTGTGGGCTGATGAGTCCACATTTATATTGTTTTTGGAAACTGTGGACGTTGTGTCCTCCGGAACAAAGAGGAAAAGAACCATCCAGATTGTAATTGGCGCAAAGTTGAAAAGCCAGCATCTGTGATGGTATGGTGGTGTATTGGTGCCCAAGGTATGGGTAACTTACACATCTGTGAAGGCACCATTAATGCTGAAAGGTACATACAGGTTTTGGAGCAACATATGTTGTCAAACAAACAACGTTATCATGGAGGCCCCTGCTTATGTCAGCAAGACAATGCTAAGCCACGTGTTACAACAGCGTGGCTTCATAGTAAAAGAGTGCAGGTACTAGACTGGCCTGCCTGTAGTCCAGACCTGAAAATGAAGCGTAAAATACCACAACGGACTGTTGAACAACTTAAGCTGAACATCAAGCAAGAATAGGAAAGAATTCCACTTAAAAAGCTTCAGAAATTGGTCTCCTCAGTTCCCAAATGTTTACTGGTGTTGTTAAAAGGAAAGGCCATGTAACACAGTGGTAAAAAATGCCCTTGCGCCAACTTTTTTGCAATGTGTTGCTGCCATTAAATTCTAAGTTAATGATTATTTGCACTAAGAAAAATGAGTTTCTCAGTTGGAATATTAAATATATTGTCTTTGCAGTCTATTCAATTGAATTTAAGTTGAAAATAATTTGTTTTTATTTACAATTTACACAATGTGCCTGTCAGAGTTATTTGTTGACGAACCCCAAGATGCGGAGATGGAGGCAGGCATGGAATGAGAAAACATGATTTAATTAAATACTAAGACAAAAACAAAACCAAAAGGGTACAAACACAAAGCGCGCACGAGGCAGATAATCAAACAAAAGGAGCTAGCCTGGGAGCTAGAAAATAACGAACAGGAGCTTAGCGTGTAAGCTAGCAGGTAGCGAACAGGCAAACATAAGTCATACTTGTATAACGAAAAATAAAACGGAAGCAGGGAACAAAAAACAGTAAGCTACAAACATCAACTGAATATAGCTTACCGCTACGCCGCAAAGACAAGGTACGACACGACAGGAGCGATAACACATCACAAGAGCGACTAGACGTGACATCGACAAGACAATACAATGATCCAGCAACTGACACAAGACAAAGCAGGTACAAATAGGAGTGGGCTGATTGGCAACGGGTGTGGCCAGGTGCCAATCAGCCGCAGCTGAGGAGGAACACAGCATTCAGGGAACGAGACAGGAAGCTGACAAAATAAGAGCACTAGACAGGAAATACTAAACACAGAGGAAACAGACAAACGCAGAGGAAAAAACTAAAACATAGACAAACTGTCAGGGGAAAGCCTGACAGTGCCAACTTCACTGGTTTTGGGGTTTTGTAGATTAAGGGTACATATATTTTTTTTTTTTTTTTTTTTTTTTTGTATTAAGGAATGTAATATTTTAACTATTAAAATTAACCTAAAATGTGACTTATTTAATATTTGTGGAAAATATTGGACACAGTGTGCTGTTGTCAAACTTATGAGATGAGATTTAAGTGTAAGCCACTGTCACACTATTGTTAATTTCTTTAAAATGTTTTTTTTATTTTTTAGAAATGGCTGTGATGATAATGTCAATGAGGGACTTCGAATCACTGCCATGTTGGAAATCTTATTAATATTGATATTGTTGTTGATATTATTCATTTTTGTTCGACTACTTTTGGATTGTTTTGTGTCATGCTTGTGTGTTCTCTCAATTGCTCTGTTCCGTTCAGTTCAGTTCAGCATATTTCGAACGTATCACACATTTCAAGTTGTTTTAATACAGCACGTCCGAAAAGGAGTAGGAAGAAGCTGAGTTTATTTAATCCGACCCCTTTTCATACCATAGCAATCTTATCCCATTTTCTTGTTCTCTGTAAAAGGACAGTGAATAAATAAGTAAACAAATATTTTTCAAGACTCGGACTATGGTGTGGATTGTTTTCCCGAGGTGCGAAGCGACTGGATCGGACATGGCGTGAAGGTAATGACATCTTTTAACTATAACACTCAAAAGTACTACAAAAACAAAGGGTATGTACAAAAACTCGCACAAAGGCAGAACTATGGACATAAAACAAAACTTGCAAACTATGGCATGAATAAAGAAAACTTACTTGGAACGACAAAAGAGCGTGAAAAAGAGCAGCATGGATCATCAGCGTGAATAACAAGGGTGTATAGTGGGTGATGTCACCAGGCTGACTGCCTGGCAAATGCAGGCTTAAGTTGTGATGTGGTGATTGACAACAGGTGCATGAGCCAACATGAACCAGATGTGTGACACGAGGACAGGTGAAAACTAATGGGTTGTCATGGAAACAAGCAGGGAGAGAAAAAACAGGAACTGACAAAATCCAAAAACCAAACAGAACGTAGCCAAATTAAACATGATCACCAGGACATGAGAATATTAAATACATGAATCATTTTTATCTACAAAAAAAAAATAATAATAATAATAAAGGGTTTGAGATCCATCCATCCATCCATCCATTTTCCACTGATTGCTATACACGTTGGGAAGACTATGTCCCCCAGCTGGCCTGGGAACGCCTCGGGATCCCCCCAGGAAGAGCTGGACGATCAATCAATGTTTATTTATATGGCCCTAAATCACAAATGTCTCAAAGGACTGTACGAACCACTACAACTACGACATCGTCTGAAGATGTGGCTGGGGAGAGGAGAGTCTGGGCTTCCCTGCTTAGGCTGCTGCCCCCGCGACCTGGACCTCGGATAAGCGGAAGAAGGTGGATGGATGGATGCTATTCTGAATGTTGCTCGGCTGGGTTTGGTTTTGGAATTGGAATTGCGTTATTATGGTATTATTGTGTATTATTTTGTTGGATTGATTGATTAATGAAAATAGAAAAAATATTAAAATTAAATTAAAAAAGAATGTAATATGATACTTTTTATGCTAAATATATAATAAATGAATATTGCTGTTATATGAGCTCAATGATAAAGAATCAAATTGTTAAATTGCTTCTTCCTGCTCCTTTTCCGACACTCACCGTGTTATTTTATTTTGTGATTTACAGTTGTGATCAAAATCATTCAACCCCCACACAATTTTGGTGTTTTAGCAAGTTGGACATTTATTCCGTATTTTGTTTATAGTCATATCAAATAAAGATGTGTCAAATAGACGAATGCAACTTAAATTGTAACACTGTATTTGACAAAATACCAAAAAAGGACATTTTTCTTAGTATCCCATTGACAAAATGTTTCAACCCCCTAGTTACATGCATCTTTAGTACTATGTAGAACACCCTTTGGCAGTAATGACATCCTTCAAACGTGATACATAACCGGACACAAGCTTCTTGCAACCATCTACAGGTATTTTAGCCCATTCCTCTTGGGCAAAGGCCTCCAGTTCATTCATATTCTTGGGCTTGCGTGCTGCAACTGCCTTCTTCAAGTCCCACCACAGGTTTTCTATAGGATTTAGGTCTGGCGACTGTGAAGGCCACTCCAGGGTCTTCCAGCCCTTCTTCTGCAACCACTCTGATGTTGATTTTTGAGATATGCTTGGGATCGTTGTCCTGTTGGAAGGTCCAACGTCTCCCAAGCCTCAGCTTCGTCACTGACTTCATGACATTTGCAGCTAATATATCCTGGTAGGAAATAGAATTCATAATGCCTTGAACGCGGTGGAGATTCCCGGTACCTGAGGCAGAGAAACAGCCCCAAAGCATGATTGACCCCCCACCATGCTTAACAGTAGGTAAGGTGTTCTTCTCTTTGTAAGCTTCATTTTTTCTCCTCCAGACATAAAGTTGATTCATAGGCCCAAAGAGTTCCACCTTTGTCTCATCACTCCATAGAACAGGTTCCCAAAACCTTTGGGGTTTGTCCAGATGATTTTTGGCATACTGGAGTCTATTTTACTTGTGCCTGGTAGTCAGAAGTGGGCTGCGCCTGGGAGTTCTGGCATGGAGGCCTTCATCTCGTAGTGCGCGCCTTATTGTCTGGGACGAAACCTGCGTTCCCCACCCCTCTGCAATGTCCTGTTGTAGTTCCTCAGCTGTTACCTGGAGGGTTTTCACCACTGTACGCTTCAAATACCGGACAGCAGTTGCACACAGCATCCTCTCAGGTAGTGTTTCCACTGTGCCTTTAGCTTTAAACTTGCGAATTATGCTCCCAACTGTGTCTCTTGGAATGTGTAATGTCTTTGCTATTTTCTTATATCCATATCCTTTCTTATGAAGAGAAATTACCTCCTCTCTTGACTTCTTTGACCACTCCCTGGACTTCACCATGTTGCAAATACCCCATTGACCATCTACAAGAAGCTGAGCGTCACAGTCTTTTTCAATCAGTTTAATTGTTGCTCGTTATGGTTCTAATCACATCTACAGGTGTTTTCAACACCTGATTGAAAAGACCTTATTCAAATTCTGTTCTTAAGAGTTATGATCTTCAAGGGGTGGAAAAATGTTGTCAATGAGATATTACGAGAAATGACACTGTTTGATATGTTACAAAATATAATGTTGTAATTCAAGTTGCCTTTGTCTATTTAATGCATCTTTATTTGATATGACTATAAACAAAATACGGAATAAGTGTCCAACTTGCTAAAACACCAAAATTGTGTGGGGTTTGAATAATTTTGCTCACAACTGTACCGTGTTTGAGTTACGTAGCGATGAAAAGTAATTTTTTGATGGAAACAAAGGATTAAGTGCAAGTGTGGATCATTCATTGGATAGTCAGATGGTTCATTAGAAAGAAAGTATGGTTAATTTACCCACGGGCTGCCTGTGTGTGTGTGTGTGTGTGTGTGTGTGTGTGTGTGTGTGTGTGTGTGTGTGTGTGTGTGTGTGTGTGTGTGTGTGTGTGTGTGTGTGTGTGTGTGTGTGTGTGTGTTAGAGAGAGAGAGAGAGAGAGAGAGAGAGAGAGAGAGAGAGAGAGAGAGAGAGAGAGAGGGCAGCAGTGACGTCAGCAGTGACCTAATGACGTCTCAGGCCCCTCATCGAATCTCATCCCCTCCTGGGGGGTCCATGAGAGGGGGATTGGTGGGGGGGGGGGGGGGGTGCATGCAGGTGTATAAAAGAAGTGAGAGGCGCGCAAAGAGAATCATTATCATCCTCATCATCATCATCATCTCAGCGAGGAAAGACCAGCAGCACAACAGGACTGCGGCGTACTAACGACCCCTTTCTTTGGAAAACATGTAAGAGACTTTCTTTCTATCGTTTTTTTGTTTTGTTTTTTCTTGTTTTTTGGCGTTCCACGCTGCGCCCTCGGGTTAGATTGTCTCTTTACGCACCGCCACTGCGTGTTCGGAGTGATTTTCACAGACTAAATAGAAAATCTCACTCTATTTTTAATATTAATTTTTATTATTGTTATGATTGACTTTGCTCATCGTGATATTCGTTCGTGGAAAAGCGCTCAGCCACTTAGGCTCCGTGCGTAATTACGCATTTGGTTTCATCGAGCTTTCTCTCTTTTACCGCGATTTGCCGGCTATGTGAGTGATTATTTGTTTATGATTGGCTAAGAAAAACATTTATGTTAGTTTTTTCGGTTGAAGGTGATATTAAGGGTAGTTAAAAAATTTAGCCGCCCTAGAAACATAGTGTTTTTTCTTGGTTTTTTGCTTAATGCCAAAAAAAACCCATAACACTCTATGTGTAAAAACGGATTTAAACTAGATTGAATTTGAACAGAAATATTGCATTAATTACTTTGATACCTCATCCTGTGGAGTTACGCAAAAAATAGCAGTTTAAACCAGGGGTGTCAAACGTACGGCCCGCGGGCTCGATCCAGCAGGTTTTATCCAGCCCGCAGGATGAGTATAACAATTGGTCGACATTTTGGAATGAAAGAAACTGCTGTTCTAAGTGTGTTCACTTGATGTCACAATAGCAATTATTTGTATCTTTGTAGATGATGCTACATATGTTAAAAAAAAAAAAAAAAAAAAAACTTAATGTAATTTTTTTATCTTGATAGATTGAAAATTTACAACAATAAGTTGCCTGATGAACATTATCATATAATTTATTCAGAAAGTATAAATAACCACAAATAAAGGTGGAATACTATTAGCAGCCACATGTAAGTGTTAAAAAAAATTCACAACAACATAATGATTTGTACATTTTCAGAATGTGATTGTTCTGTTTTTAAACAAAGAAAACAATCTGAAGTTGTCTTTATTTTTAAGTTATCCTGCAGGGATTTTACCAGTCCGGCCCCCTTGGGAGTAGATGTTTCTCCATGTGGCCCTGGATATAAAATATAAAGATAACATTATCATATAATTTATTCATAAAGAGTAAATAATGACGAATAAAGATATAATACAAAAAAACGCAAAATTTAAGTGTAAAGATACAAATAATTGCTATTGTGACATCTAGTGGACACATTTAGAACAGCAGTTTCTTTCATTCAAACATTTCAGGTTCATTTTTATACTTAGCCAACTCATCCTGCGGGTCGGATAAAACCTGTTCGTGGGCCTGATCCTGCCCTGGGGCCGTACATTTAACACTTCTGCTTTTGAGTCTTGATTTATGGCTTTTGTATATGCACCTGCTGGGAATTCCATTTTGTTGGACAGTGAAGGGCAGAATTTACTTTTTTTTTTTCTTTACACAGGTGGTGTAAAGCGATGTCACAACGGAGTGGCCCCCAGCTTCTTCTCCTCTTAGCTCTCTTCAGTGTGTTCTACTCCAGGACTCTATCTCTGCCATACACATCCATGAGGTTTGTGTGAGTGTGTGTGTGCATACGTGTGTGTGCGGACGTGTGTGTGTGTGTGTGTGTGTGTGTGTGTGTGTGTGTGTGTGTGTGTGTGTGTGTGTGTGTGTGTGTGTGTGTGTGTGTGTGTGTGTGTGTGTGTGTGTGTGGTATTTCTACCCTTCTTGAGACATCAACAAGGAAAAGCACCTTCTATATGAGTACCGGTTAACAAGTTAGGACCGAAATCATGGTCCCAATACAGAAAACCATTGCATCGAATGGAGAGCCAAATATTAGAGTTTGTGAACCTTGCTCCAAAGTAAGGATTTTTTTGTTGATTTAATGTGCATACAAAAGCAAACATTGACAGGTGCAAAGGCAGCAATATATGATAAAACCAGATGGCAGCTAAAGAAGGACTTCCCTATTCATCCCCCAAAAAATCCGCCAGGTGAACATCTGATTTTACGACTTCCGGCGCTGAAGTAAGACAACCCGCTTCCCATATGTGACCATAGGAAGGACAAATACACTTCGGTATTAAGACTATATTGGCCATTTAACAGTTAGCTTCTACAGCTGGGTTGCCCAAAGTGCGGCAAGGGGGCCATCTCTGGTCCGTGACTCCTTTGTCACCGGCCTTAAGCGCGTTACAAAAAACAAAAAATAGATGTTTCATTTGCACCACTGGTGGTGAAATCTATCAAAATGAGGGTGGTCCCAAAATGAAGGGATTTTTCAAATTGATTGTGGGTCGGTTTTAAAAGTGCTCCCCCGCTGGTCAACATATGAAATAACCAGTGTGTGTAAGAAATTGAAATACGCCCCTTTTTGGCCAAAATAAATCTAAAAAATAAATATATATATATAGAGGTACATACTGTAACAACTTAAAGTAAATAAAAAAAATTATAATAAATAAAATGAACTAAAAGCAGTCTTTCTCACAATGTCTCGACTTTTTTCTTGTAAAATTGGGAACAATTTCTCATATTCTTTCTGTTTCTGTAATATTGCAATATTTTCTCGTAAAATCATTACTCTTTTTATGTCAAATTACTACTTTTTGTACGACATTTGTCGTACAAAAAAAAATTATATATATATATATATATATATGTATATAAATATATATATATATATATATATATATATATATATATATATATATATATATATATATATATATATATATATATATATATCCATCCATTTGCTACAGCTTTTTCCCTGTTGGGGTCGCAGGGGGCGCTGGCGCCTATCTCAGCTACAATATATATATATATATATATATATATATGTATATATATATATATATATATATATATATATATATAAAATTCCCAACATTGCCAATTTTTAAGTTGTTCTTGTAAAACAGTGACATATTTTGAGTAAAAAAAATCTGATTATTATTATTACAATATTGCCAACATTTTTAAAGTTCTCTTATAAAATTGTGACTCTTGTCGAGTAAAATTACGACTATTTTCATAAAATTTCCAAAATGTTAAGCTTTTTCTCGTAAAATTGCGACTGTTATTGAGTAAAATTCCAACTTTCATCATAATATTGCACACATGTTCAGTTTTTCTTGTCAAATGTTGACTTGCGTTAAGTAAAATTCTGACTTTTATTATAACATTGGCTAAATTCCCAAGTTTTTCTTGTGAAACTGTGACCTTTTTCTTGTAAAATTCCAACTCATTTTCACAACAAGCTTTTTAATATTTACATACCCCGAAAGGGAATAAGCGGTAGAAAATGGATGGATGGATAGCATGTATATATTATTAATACTGTAAATACAAATCTTTATATATCTAGTAAGGGTGGTCCTAAAGAGGGAGGCATTATTCAGAGGTCTCAAGAAGATAAGAAATACAATAATGTATGTGTGCGTGTGTGTGCACGTGTGCGCGTGTGCGTGTGTGTGTGTGTGTGTGTGTGTGTGTGTGTGTGTGTGTGTGTGTGTGTGTGTGTGTGTGTGTGTGTGTGTGTGCGTGTGTGTGTGTGTGTGTGTGTGTGTGTGTGTGTGTGTGTGTGTGTGTGTGTGTGTGTGTGTGAGCCCGCTTTAATTCAGCATCACTCGTCTTTAAAGTGAATGCTGCATGTTGGGAAAGGTCAAAATGTGATATTTCCATCAAGAGGACAACTTAGTGATCATTTTCAGTGCATGGCATTTCTTGATTTGTTGTTAAGCGTACGAGATCATGTTAATGTAATATTGTTATGTTGTGCATGCCATGCTGCAGACCAACGAGACACGCAGACGGTCTTTTCACCAGCGGCTACAGCAAACTCCTGGGCCAGCTCTCGGCAAGGAGATACCTGGAGTCCCTGATTGGGAAACGAGTCAGGTATCTCATTTAAAATGTGTCCTTTTTTAAGTATGCCCCCATTTTGCTGAGAGTTCGCAACGTCGATTCTCTCGATTTTGTTTTAAGGGCATTTGAATAAATGTGTTGGACAATTCGGCTGCCTGAAACTTGGCAAAACAAAACATTTGACGGAGCATGTCTGATGGGCTACGTTTCAACTAAGGGCCTCATACATACAAGTCAATTGATGCGGTCGGCATTTTGGTAGTTTTCACCTTCAAAACCAATACAATATGTAGGTTTTTTTCCAAGAACTTGGAAATACGATTTCAAGATATGTGAACGCTGAAGAGCCAAAGTCGAACTGAAATGCTAACAGTTAGCACGCTGGCCAAATAGCGTCAAGTAACAAAAATATCAGCAAAATTTGCTTAAAAAAAAGCTAGCATGCTAGCCGTAAACTGCTAACATACTAACAATAGCATGCTCGCAGTTAAAATTTGGGAAATACCAAAATATATGACAGTGAGGTGTGTACTTGAAAAAAAAAATTTGCGTTTGAATGTTAACATGCTAAAATAATAGATGTAAATTGCGTCAAGTACCAAAATATATTACTCTATATAAAAATAGTCTAAAATGGCAGTCTGCTAACAAAAAACATGCTTCAAGTACTAAAATATGACTGAGGTGGACGCCTACAAAATTAGCTTTTATAAAAAAAAAAAAGCAAGCATGCTAACAGGTATCATTCATCAAGTAACAAAATGTTTGACGCTGAGGTGGATAACTTAAAAATTTCCAAAATCCTATCATAATATTATTTTATATTACTTTATTATATTAGAATACTAACAATAGCATGCTTACAGCTAACATAAATGAAATACCAAAATATATGACAAATTAGCTTCACGGTGGCAGAGGGGTTAGTGCGTCTGCCTCACAATACGAAGTTCCTGCAGTCCTGGGTTCAAATCCGGGCTCGGGATCTTTCTGTGTGGAGTTTGCATGTTCTCCCCGTGAATGCGTGGGTTCCCTTCGGGTACTTCCTCCCACTTCCAAAGACATGCACCTGGGGATAGGTTGATTGGCAACACCAAATTGGCGCTAGTGTGTGAATGTGAGTGTGAATGTTGTCTGTCTATCTTGGTCCTGCGATGAGTTGGCGACTTGTCCAGGGTGTACCCTGCCTTCCGCCCGATTGTAGCTGAGATAGGCGCCAGCGCCCCCCGCGACCCTGAAAGGGAATAGGCGGTAGAAAATGGATGGATTGATGGATAGCTTAAAACTATTTTTAAGTATGCTAATTTTAGCATGCTAAAATTCTAAATGGATCAAGTGTCAAGTATCAAAATATATTACTGTACTCTGAGGTGTGGACATGGATACTACCATTAGCATGCATCAAGTACCAAAATATATATACCTACAAAATTAGCGGGGAGGAAAAAAGCAAGCATGCTAACAGGTATCACTTGTGAAGTAAAAAAAGGTTTGACGCTGAGGCGTATACCTTCAAAATTGTTTCCACACCCATGCTTCACAGTAGGTTTGGTGTTCTTGGGATGCAACTCAATATTCTTCTTCCTCCAAACACGACGAGTTGAGATTATACCAAAATGGATACATGGATGATACAGCAGAGGATTGGGAGAATGTCATGTGGTCAGATGAAACCAAAATTGAACTTTTTGGTAAAAACTCAACTCGTCGAGGAAGAAGAATACTGAGTTGCATCCCAAGAACACCACACCTACTGTGAAGCATGGGGGTGGAAACATCATGCTTTGGGGCTGTTTTTCTGCTAAGGGGACAGGACGATTGATCCATGTTAAGGAAAGAATGAATGGGGCCATGTATCGTGAGATTTTGAGTCAAAACCTCCTTCCATCAGTGAGAGCTTTGAATGGTTGACCAAATACTTATTTTCCACCTTAATTTAAAAATCAATTCCTTAAAATTCGTACAATGTGAATTCCTGGATTTTTTGTTTCACATTCTGTCTCTCACAGTTGAAGTGTACCTATGATGAAAATTACAGACCTCTGTCATTTTAAGTGGGAGAACTTGCACAATCGGTGGCTGAGTACATACTTTTTTGCCCCACTGTATGTACATAAAGCTAGCCTAAAAAGCATGTTAGCATCGATTAGCTTGCAGTCATGCAGTGACCAAATATGCTTGATAAACACTCCACAGAAGTCAATCACATCCACAAATCTCACCTTTGTGCATTCACGCACAGTATAAAACGTATGGTGGACAAAATGAGACAATAAAGGAGTGGCATAAAATATGTATTTCGCTGGCACGTTGAAGAATGTTATACATGTAAACAAACTAGGGCAGTGGTTCTTAAATGGGTGTACGCGTACCCCTGGGGGTACTTGAAGGTATGCCAAGGGGTACGTGAGATTTTTTTTTAAAATATTCTAAAAATAGCAGCAATTCAAAAATCCTTTATAAATATATTCAACAAAATATGAATTTAAGTTCATAAACTGTGAAAAAAAATACAACCATGCAATATTCAGTGTTGACAGCGAGATTTTTTGTGGACATGTTCCATAAATATTGATGTTAAAGATTTATTTTTTTTGTGAATAAATGTTTAGTGTTAAGTTCATGAATCCAGATGGATCTCTATTACAGTGGTTTTCAAATGGGGGTACGCGTACCCCTGGGGGTACTTGAAGGTATGCCAAGGGGTAAGTGAGATTTTTTTTTAAATATTCTAAAAAAAATAGCAACAATTCAAAAATCCTTTATAAATATATTTATTGAATAATACTTCAACAAAATATGAATGTAAGTTCATAAACTGTGAAAAAAATGCAACAATGCAATATTCAGTGTTGACAGCTAGATTTCTTGTGGACATGTTCCATAAAAATTGATGTTAAAGATGTAT
This sequence comes from Nerophis ophidion, assembly GCF_033978795.1. Classification (NCBI taxonomy): domain Eukaryota; kingdom Metazoa; phylum Chordata; class Actinopteri; order Syngnathiformes; family Syngnathidae; genus Nerophis; species Nerophis ophidion. The sequence continues at coordinate 53,988,940 of NC_084619.1, read as the reverse complement.
TTTTTGTGAAGAAATGTACTGAAATAAGTTCATGAATCCAGATGGATCTCTATTACAATCCCCAAAGAGGGCACTTGAAGTTGATGATTACTTTTATGTGTAGAAATCTTTATTTATATTTCAATCACTTGTTTATTTTTCAACAAGTTTTTAGTTATTTTTATATCTTTTTTTCCAAATAGTTCAAGAAAGACCATTACCAATGAGCAATATTTTGCACTGTTATACAATTTAATAAATCAGAAACTGGTGACATAGTGCTGTATTTTACTTCTTTATCTCTTTTTTTCAACCAAAAATGCTTTGCTCTGATTAGGGGGTACTTGAATTAAAAAATGTTCACAGGGGGCACATCACTGAAAAAAGGTTGAGAACCACTGAACTAGGGTGAGTTCAAGGAGCGCCAAAATGAGGAAAAAAACGGCGCTCGCCAAAGACTCTCATCAGAGAATCATGTTTAATATACACAGTGGGATTTCTAACAATTAGGGAGGATTGTGTCATGTTGTCCTCCTACAGAAACATATTAACACAAAATATAGTCGTCGTCCCCCCCGCCCCCCATCTTTTTCTATTTTCATCCATTTTTGAAAAAGCTCCAGGGAGCCAGTAGGGCAGCGCTAAAGAGCCACAGGTTGCAGACCCCTGTATAGTGTGATGTCCAGGCCTGAAAAAGGAACGGCGGTATTGCATGGATTGCACAGATACAATATGTCATGGCTCCCAGGCTGTGACATTTGCAATGACGAGACCCTACTTGCCCGATGATGCAACGTGTAGTTGACTAAACATCTTTTTATTTTCAAAGGTTAAGCGATGCCATAAGTGCTTCCTTGCATTGGCGGGAATTACAGATTGTCATCCTGCTTTTATGTCTCAGTGACGAGCTGATGGACGAGCCGGTGAAGCGCCACTCGGACGCCATCTTCACAGACAACTACAGCCGCTTCCGCAAACAGATGGCCGTCAAGAAGTACCTCAACTCCGTCCTGACGGGGAAGCGGAGGTAGGACGCGCTTCTTTTCCCTTTCTCACTCGAACGAGATCTGTTATGTCATGCAGTGTTTTTCAACCTTTTTTGAAGCATTTTTTTCGTAAAAAAACGTACGGGGGCACACCACCAGTAAAAGAGGTTGTAAAATAAAACTCCACCAGGTTGTAGTGCTTTAGATCTTGTCTTGCGCTGTTATTTTGGTGACCCTTCCTGTTTTGTTAGTGTTCTCCTGTTGCAGCTTCACGCCTTCCTTTGTTTCCCAATCAAGACTATTTAAGTTGTGCGGACGCTATCCTTCTTTGTGGGGACATTGTTGATTGTCATGTCATGTACGGGATGTGCTTTGTAAATGCCGTCTTTGCTCCACACGCTGTAAGTTTTTGCTGTCGTCCAGCATTCTTTTTTTTTTTTTACTTTGTAGCCAGTTCAGTTTTACTTTTGTTTTCTATGCTTCAGTGCTTTTTCTTAGCAGGATTTACCTTTTGTTAATTTTTGGTTTAAGCATTACATACCTTTTTACCTGCACACTGTCTCCCGCTGTGCTCTGCATATTGGGATCACGACAAACCACCCTAAACGCGTTTCGACTTCTACAAAGCAATGAACTACCTGCTACCTACCCTTGTTCTATAGTAGATACTTTTTGTTTTAAAAAGCCTGCAACTTTTTCTTGTTCTATTGGACAAGCAACAGGGTCCTCATTTGTGACATTAAAAGAAAGTTCCTTTTGATTTGTTTTCACTTTTCATGTTTTTTGCTCACTTTTTTAACGCGTCATGGCCAATTAGGCAAATCAGATGTACTGCAGTGACCACAACGTCGCAAATATGTTGCATGATAAAAACACTGAAAGACCAAAATCTTGGCTTGGCCACAATGTGTACGTTTCCATCCACTTATTTAGTCTGATTGCTCCAAAAATGTGTCTTTCTACGGAACATGTAAACACTGTAATCTGATCACGTTTGGCTTTTAGTCTGTACTAATCATCTCTCCCTCTGATAATCACTTAAATGTGAAAATGTTCACTCCTCTGTTGCCTGATTCTCTGCAACCAGCCTAGAAAATACCGGAATGATGGACCAGGAAGAGACCAGGGACGACCCCGACACGTTCCAGGAGAGCTACGACGACATCAACGTCGATCACCTGCTAAACAACTTCCAGCTGGTACGCTTTAGACCAGGGGTTTTCCACACTTTTTGACTGCGGGGGGGGGGGCCGCATTGGGCTAAAAAAAATTGGGCTGGGAGCCGTAAGCTAAATATATATATATCCATCCATCCATTTTCTACCGCTTATTCCCTTTCATGCCTTCCTTTGAGTGCTAGTTGATATCTCAGCTATATATATATATATATATATATATATATATATATATATATATATATATATATATATATATATATATATATATATATATATATATATATATATATATATATATATATTAGGGGTGGGCAAATTAATGCGTTAATTACGCGTCAACTCATCAATCTATTAACGCCGACAATTATTTTATCGCACATTTGCGTATGTTGTTTACATGCTTTTATTTTGTTAACGCCTTTTCTTAACAAGATGGCATCTCCCGGATGTACTTCGGCGTCGAGGGGCTCTTGGTAAAGATGGAACATTTGGCAAAAATAACGAACAATTCTGCAAATTTCATGGCTGGCTTACAGCGTGTTCACTCCAGGATCACTTACGACTGCCAGACAATTCTGAATGTGGATGGATCGGGCCGTTTTGAACTGAATGACGCGTGCTTGCTAGACCGGCTAGCTAGCATGGGAATACTTTGCCGGCTACATCCAGCGGCTTGTGAAGCAGCGGAGTATATATGTTGTTTGTCTATTTATGAATAATGCAGACGAGGAGTGTTGGCTGAGTTCTTAACGTTTACTTTCAAAGCGTGCATATCACAACATACAAGATGCCGTCATGGCGACACAACCTATACCGGGCTATCGCGCATGCTCGTCACTCCTGTTGCATGCTGGGTAGGGTAGTTCTTTTATTCCCTGGCTTATAACATCACAAATAGTACCATGTATATGCGTTCAGTTTATCAAAGCACCAAGCAAACAATCGGAAAATTCCCTTCATATCAATTCCTAGATATGGTCATAATTATTTTAAGTGCACTACGCAGAATAAACACAACATTATTAATATTGCTACTACGAATAATTTGATCAAAAATTCCCTAAAACAGCCCACTACCTATAATATAGGTTTTTTAAACATAAGACCCTGATAAAAAAAATGTTTCTGCTGTTACCTCAGAAATTGCCTGTTCAGATGTTATGATTGTGGCTCAGAGATTTGTATGTAGATTATATTTATTTTCCATAACAAACGGGATAACTTAAATACCCTGGCAGTGGCAATAAGCTTAAATGTTTGTATTTAAATTTTTTGAGTTGATTTTCATAAAATATGCTATTTAACTGCTACTGTTTAACAAGGACTGATTTAAATTGTGTTTGCACAACAAATGTTTTGGCGCTTTTGTTCATGTGGGAGAATATTCCATTAAAGGTGCATTACACACTACTTTTGAATTCATTATTGGGCTTTGCGTATACAATGCAGTTAATCGCGATTAATCGGAGAAATAGTGCGATTAACTTTGATTAAAATTTGTAATCGTTGCCCAGCCCTAATATGTATATTATATATTTAGCTGAGATAGGTACCAGCGCCCCCCGCGACCCCGAAAGGGAATAAGCCGTAGAAAATGGATGGATGGATATAAATATATATATATATATATGTATATATATTTATATATATATATATATATATATATATATATATATATATATATATATATATATATATATTTATATATATATATATATATATACATATACATATACATGTTTTAATAACATACTGGATATATGATTAATGATTACCATAAAAGTATGTGAAAGTTCAACTCCTACCTTGTACTCCTTAAAGCTTTGTAATCAATCAGAAACATCAAGCAGCTGGAAGTCAAACATGGGTGACTGCGGAGAGTTTTTTGCATTTTCCCATCATACCTTACAATGGATTTAAATGGGTGTAATCTGAAATAGTTTTGCTGAATGGACGTTTTTTTATTGTATCCACACAGTTCAGTGAGTAGGTTGTGTTATGTGTTCCCATGTTTGTTGACTTTTTGGGCTGGTTGATACATTTTTTTATGTGCCATGACTAGGGAAGGTTGTTTGGATTGGGTCATATAAGTAAATGATGTGCACATGTCTTTAAGAAATGAACTCTTCTAAGGGTGTTACTGGGGCTTTCCATAAACTACTAAGCAAATGACACATGTCAGACTGCTAGATATGTAATTTTTTTATGAAAACACTCCCAGGCCAGATTGCTACTTGAATTTGGCCACATTGAAGGTGCCTCACTCGGTCTACGGTTTCTATACCCCTGCTTTAGACAAACGCTGACGTATTTTCTATAAGTCTGACTTTGTTTCTTCGTCTCGCAGCCGCTTTGAGGAGAGGTCCGATCCGGCGCCATCGTGGTGAAACCGTCCGTTCCAGCAACAGCACAGCATTCACCCAAAGATCCAACTGAGCATGGCGTGCTTCTAAACTACAGTAGTTGTTTACACTTCTTATCTCCAATTGATGACTGCACATGCACACATAAAAAGGTGGAAAAACAGACTAATTTGGCTTTTCTTGCGGCGTCACTTTTCCTCAAGCATTGATTAGAACTTGCTTTTAATCCATCCTTTGGGAATAGAAGCTCATCTGTAGAATCCAAGTAAAGACAATAAACTCGACGCCGGCAAATCAAACTGTTTCTGAGAATCCCAGCCAGACGGATGGACGGACAAAGGAGGAGAAGCTTTTCAATGGACCAGGATGCATTTACTCACTTTATACTACTCCACTTGTAGAGCAAACTATGTCCTGACTGTGCATGGAGCTGCCTTTAGTGCATAATAGTGACGATGTATGTACCACTCACCAAATAAAAGATGTTGGTTTTATTTTTCAAAGCTGAGTTATGTCTTGTCTGGCTGATTGCTTCGTGCACATAACACATATATATATATATATATATATATATATATATATATATATATATATATATATATATATATATATATATATATATATATATATATAAACAATGGAGTTCTGGTGGTATTATCACAGAAGAGTAGTAGAGTTAAGACAAAAAGGAACAAAAACTTTGAGGAAAAAGTCCAATTATTGTGAAAAAGGAATAATACATCATAGTAATAATTACAATAATAATTGTATTATAATAATTGTAATAATTAATTAAGTAATGAAATTGATTATCAGAGAAAAGAGGTTATTAAGAATGGTGACTTTTAATTTTATATCATATATATAAACCCCGTTTCCATATAAGTTGGGAAATTGTGTTGGATGTAAATATTAACGTAATATGTTATATGGAATGATTTGCAAATCATTTTCAACCCATATCCAGTTAAATATGCTACAAAGACAACAAATTTGATGTTCAAACTGATAAAAAAAATTAAAAAAATGTTTTGCAAATAATCATTAACTTTAAAATTTGATGCCAGCAACACGTGACAAAGAAATTGGGAAAGGAGGCAATAAATACTGATAAAGTTGAGGAATGCTCATCAAACACTTATTTGGAACATCCCACTGGTGTGCAGGCTAATTGGGAGCAGGTGGGTGCCATGGTTGGGTATAAAAACAGCTTCCCAAAAAATGCTCAGTCTTTCACAAATAAATGATGGGGCGAGGTACACCTCTTTGTCCACAACTGCGTGAGCAAATAGTCAAACAGTTTAAGAACAACGTTTCTCAGAGTGCAATTGCAAGAAATTAAGGGATTTCCATATCTACGGTCCATAATATCATCAAAAGGTTCAGAGAATTTGGAGAAATCACTCCACGTAAGCGGCATGGCCGGAAACCGACATTGAATGACCGTGACCATCGATCCATCAGATGGCACTGTATCAGAAACGGACATCAATCTCTAAAGGATATCACCACATGGGCTCAGGAACTCTTCAGAAGACCACTGTCACTAAATACAGTTCGTCGCTACATCTGTAAGTGCAAGTTAAAGCTCTACTATGCAAAGCAAAAGCCATTTATCTACAACATCCAGAAATGCCGACTGATGCAAAGTGGAAAAGTGTTTTGTGGTCTGACAAGTCCACATTTCGAATTGTTTTTGGAAATAATTGTGTCATCCGAACCAAAGTGGAAGCGAACCATCCAGACTGTTATCGACGCAAAGTTCAAAATCCAGCATCTGTGATGGTATGGGGGTGAATTAGTGCCCAAGGCATGGGTAACTTACACATCTGTGAAGGCACTATTAATGCTGAAAGGTACATACAGGTTTTGGAACAACATATGCTGCAATCTAAGCGCCGTCTTTTTCATGGATGCCCCTGCTTATTTCAGCAAGACAATGCCAAGCCACATTCAGCACGTGTTACAACAGCGTGACTTTGTAAAAAAAGAGTGCGGGTACTTTCCTGGCCCACCTGCAGTCCAGACCTGTCTCCTATCCAAAATGTGTGGCGCATTATGAAGCGTAAAATATGGCAGCGGAGACCCCGGACTGTTGAACGACTGAAGCTCTACATAAAACAAGAATGGTAAAGAATTCCACTTTCAAAGCTTCAACAATTAGTTTCCTCAGTTCCCAAACGTTTATTGAGTGTTGTTAAAATAAAAGGTGGTGTAACACAGTGGTGAACATGCCCTTTCCCAACTACTTTGGCACGTGTTGCAGCCATGAAATTCTAAGTTAATTATTATTTGCAAAAAAAAAAACAAAGTTTATGAGTTTGAACATCAAATATCTTGTCTTTGTAGTGCATTCAACTGAATATGGGTTGAAAGGGATTGGCAAATCATTGTATTCTGTTTTTATTTACATCTAACACAATTTCCCAACTCATGTGGAAACGGGGTTTATATATATATATATATATATATATATATATATATATATATATACACACATATATTCATGCATAAATATGGTTTAAATGTAACTTAGATATTGGGTTTCACTACGTAAAGCGCTTTGAGTCACTAGAGAAAAAGCGCTATATAGATAATGTATACTTCACTTCACACATACATAAATATATACAGTACATTTATACATCAAGATATTCATATTAAAATAAAAAATGAAATATGACAAGAATTGAACGTAATAGTATGAGATAACAGTGACATAAATAAACCAAAAAAATGTCTTTAAACTTTTTTTTAATCAGAAATTTTAATTTAAATACATGGTAATAGAGGATACTTTAAAAACTTTACCAGAGGAAAAAAATATGATATTATAATAAAGTGGTGATAAGACAAAAAATGTGTAACAATATGAGATAAAAAATATTAAGACTTTTAATAAGTGTATATAATTTTAATATCTATCAGAGCCAAATAAGCTAGCAATGTTAAAAAAATAAACATCCACATAACAATCCATCCATAAATCTTGTTCCACTCATCCGAGGTCAGGGCGCGGGGGCAGCAGCCTAAGCAGGGAAGACCAGACTTCCCTCTCTCCTGCCACTTCATTCTGCCACTTCATCCTGTCACGGCCCGGACGCATACTAGTGTGCAATCTGCTGGGAGCCGAGCGCCTCTGATCGCGCGCACGTCACTCATGCCGCTGCAGGAAGCTGCGCTCCATCTACAATCAATGCAGCCAGCACTGATAAAAGAGACGACTACAAAAACCACCGCCACCAGTGATCGTTTGCCAGAACCTAGCAACTGTACCTTCCCTGTGTGCGTCCCCGAGTCACGCTGTAGGTCCTGTGATCTTGGATTCCCCTTGTCTTCCTCCTGCTTCCTGGTTCTCAACTCCTCGCTCGCCCCCGGACAACCACGACTCGCTCCTGCCTCTCGACCACGCTTCTGCCTTGGACTTCCCTGCCTGCCTTGCCCTTGCCTGACAGCACCGCTCCTCTCAACACGCACCTCCATCACTTACGGTAAAACACCTTGTGACATGTCTCCAGCCGTCATCGTGTGGGTTGCAGTGACCATCGATGCAAGATGCATTGTAGCAGGATTGACTCTTGTTTATTATTTCAATATTCAAGTTTTCTTACCAGTCGGTCGCGGCAATTTCTAGCGCGCCCTCTCTTCCTGCTCGTCGCGGCGCACCTTTCGGTGGCCTGTGGCTGCGTCTTCCGCGGGGTGGCATCTCATTCTGGGTCGCTCTCGTCGCTCTTGTGGTCTTTGTTGCCGGTTGTTTCCTCTCCTACTTCTGCTACGATTGCTCCTCCCTCTCCCCTTTTATGCTGCAGCAGAAGATGCAGGGATTGAGAGCAGGTGTGTTGTGTACGCACCTGACTCAGATGGCTGCAGTGTCGCTCCAGGCTTGCCCCGCCTCTCCGTTCTTCTGCATGCTCCGCCTCCTGGCCGCCATCTTGGTCAGGACCGCTGTTTGTCCTCGCCCGCTGTTGGCTCGTCTGCTCCGTCTCTCCACACACCTCCCATTAAATTCTACATGTAGTCTTGCACCCATTTCATTTTGGTTACATACACATCATATTTGACATACATATATATAAAATAATATAATATAATATAGTAATATAATTTTATATAATGTATTTTATAATATAATATATTATATATATATATATATATATATATATATATATATATATATATATATGTGTGTGTGTGTGTGTGTGTGTGTGTGTGTGTGTGTGTATATAAAGATTTATAGGATTAGATATCTCCTTGTTAAAATAAAGACGCCCCAGGCTATACGTTTTCCCAGTCTCTGTGCCGTCTCCTTCTCCCTGGAACCCTCACAGTACGTTCTGGCAAAGGATCACTGGTTGCGATGGTCTCTTTCATCAGTGCCGGCTGTGTTGATTGTAGATGGAGCGCAGCTGCCTGCAGCGGCTTGAGTGACATGCGAGCGATCGGAGGCGCACCTCTGCCGCGCTCAGCGCGGCTCCCAGCAGATTGTGAACTGGTGTGCGTCCGGTTCGTGACACATCCAGCTCCTCCCGGGGATCCCGAGGTGTTACCAGGCCAGCCGGGAGACCTAGTCTTCCCAACATGTCCTGGGTCTTCCCCGTGGTTCTCCTAACCGTCGGACGTGCCCTTGACACCTCCCCAGGGAGAAGTTCAGGGGGGATATCCTTACCAGATAATCGAAGCACCTAAGCTGGCTCATCTCAACGTGGAGGAGCAGCGGGTTTACTTCGAGCTCCTCCAAATGGACAGAGCTTTTCACCCTATCTCTAAGGGAGAGGACACCCGCCACCCGACAGAGGAAACTCCGTTCAGCTGCGTGTGCCCGTGATCTTGTCCTTTCGGTTATAACCCAAAGCTCATGACCATAGGTGAGGATGGGAACGTAGATCGATCGGTGAATTGAGAGCTTTCCCTTCCATCTTAGCTCCTTCTTCACCACGACGAACCGATGCAATGTCTGCATCACTGCAGATGCCGCACCAATACGCCTGTTGATCTCACGGTCCACTCTTCCCTCACCCGTGAACAAGACCCTGTGGTACTTGAGCTCCTTCCCAACCCATGAGATGGCACTCCACCCTTTTACGGGAAAGAACCATGGACTCAGACATGTAGGTGCTGATTCTAATCCCAGTCTTTTCACACTCGGCTGCGAAATTATCCAGTGAGAGCTGAAGATCCAGGCCAGATCCTTCAACGCCCTGACTGCGCCTAGAAATTCTATATGGACCAAGCTCCCAACCGCCCCAATCGGGCGGTCCGATACCCCATACTCACTGAGTACTCCCCACAAGACTTCCCGAGGGACATCGTCGAATGCCATCTCCAAGTCCACAAAGCACATGTAGACCGGTTGGGCAAACTCGGGGATCCTGCAGAGAGTATAGAGGTGGCCCATTCCAAGACAAGGACGAAAACCACACTGATCCCGCTGGATCCGAGATTTTACTATTTGGCGGGGACTCCTCTCCATTACATTCGAATAGACCTTACAGGGAAGGCTGAGTGGTGTGATCCCACGATAGTTGAACCCTTCAGTTCCCTTCTTAAAGAGAGAAACTACCACTCTGGACTACCAATCCAGAGGCGCCGCCCCTAATTACCAGAGAGTGTTGCAGGGTCTTGTCAGTCAAAACAGCCCCACAGCATCCAGAGCCTTAAGGAAGTCAGAGCTGATCTCATCCACCCCGGGGGCCTGCCACAGAAAAGCTTTTTAACTACCTCGGAAACTTCAGCCCCAGAAATAGGAGAGTCCATTACAGATTCCCAAGGGCACTGCTTCCTAATAGGAAGTCGTGTAGGTGGAATTGAGGAGATCTTTGAAGTATTTCCTCCACCGATCTACAACATCTCGAGTCGTGGTCCGCAGCACACCATCCCCACCATAGTTAACAGTGCACTGATTGATTGATTGAGACTTTTATTAGTAGATTGCACAGTACAGTACATATTCCGTACAATTGACCACTAAATGGTAACATCCGAATAAGTTTTCCAACTTGTTTAAGTCGGGGTTTACGTTAATCAATTCATGGTATTCAACCTCCTGAGGTGGTGGATGGTGTTCCAGAATCGCTTCGAATCTGTCTGGATATCCTTTTCCATGGCTTTCCCAAGCTTCTTCACCTTGACAGCATCCCTCACCACTGGTTTCCACCAGGCGGTTATGGGATTACCGTCAAGACAGGCTCCAACCACCTTGCGGGCCGCCTCAACAATAGAGGTACGGAACATGGTCAACTCGGACTAAATGTCCAGCATTTCCCTCGTGACATGTTCAAAGTTCTTCCGGAGGTCAGAATTGAAACTCTCTCTGACGGGAAACTCTGCTCGATGTTCCCAACAGGTCCTCACAATGCTGTTGGGCCTGCCAGGTCTGACTGGCATCCTCCCCCACCATCGGAGCCAACTCACCACCAGGTGGTCATCGGTAGAACACTCCGTACCTCTCTTCATTACTGGGGGGGGGGATGAGTCTGCATACAGAGATGAGGTCCTGAAACTATCAGCGTGGTGTTCAGTGAATAATTTGGCACTGAACATCACAAAAACCAAGGAACTCAACTTTGACTTCAGGAAAAACACTGCAGACTCCGCCCCCCTCTACATCAACAGCGAGGAGGTGGAGAGAGTCAACTCCTTCAAGTTCCTCGGCACCCTCATTTCTGCTGACCTGTCCTGGACCCAAAAAACAACTGTGGTTTTCCGGAAGACCCAGCGGAGACTCCACTTCCTGAGGGTGCTGAGGAAGAGCAGACTGGAGAGACAGCTGACGCTGACCTTCTATCGCTCGGCTGTCGAGAGCCTGCTGACGTACTGCATAACAGTGTGGTACGCCAGCTGCACTGAAGCAGACAAACAGGCGATTCAGAGGGTCATAAAGTCTGCACAAAAAAATCATCGGCTGTCCCCTGCCCTCCCTGAAGGATTTACACAACTCCCGCTGCCTCAACAGAGCAAAAAACATTACCAAGGACAGCACACACCCTGGCTTCCGCCTGTTCGACCTGCTAATATCCAGCAGGCGCTACAGGTGCATCAGAGCCAGAACAAACAGGCTCAGTGACAGCTTCTTTCCCGAAGCTGTCACCATGTTGAACTCTAACTTATAATAATAATAATTCACCCCAATACAATATAATGCACTAATACCCTACTGTGCAATACTACCCTTCGAGTGCAATACTTCCGACACTGATTGTTTTTTATTACTTCGGTACTCTTGTCTTGTTCTGTATATTGTACAGTATTTTGTATTTCTATAGTGTTGTGTATATTGTACAGGATTGCTTATTATTTTTAGTGGATAGTAGTCTGTTTATTTCAATTATTAGTTGTTTCCTTTATTACCTCTTGTGTTATTTATTTCACCCCATATTTGTTCCCACTACCGCACCTTAAGTTGGAGTCTTTAATCTCGTTATATGCAAATATAATGACAATAAAATCAGTTGTATTCTATTCTATTCTATTCACCATGATACCGCAAATCCGATGATACAATCACAAAGCCAATCGTTGAATTGCGGTCTAGGGTGCTCTGGTGCCAAGTGCACACATAGACACCCTTATGTTTAAACTTGGTGTTCTTTATGAACAATCCGTGACAAGCACAAAAGTCCAATAACAAAACACCATTCGGGTTTAGATCTGGCCGGTCGTTCTTTTCGATCAAGCCTCTCCAGGTTTCAATGTGAGCGTTGAAGTCTCTCTCCAGTACTCCCTTTAGGGACTCCAAAAAGGGTGGGTACTCTAAATTGCTGTTTAGGGCGTAAGCACAAAAAACTGTCAAGAACCGTCCCCCCCACCCAGAGGCGGAGGGAAGCTACCCTCTCCTCGACTGGGTTAAACTCCAACGTACAGACTCCAGCCTCTTTCCAAAGAACTTGTTCCAGAGTCCTTGCTTTGCATTGGAGTTAGTCCAACTATAGGTCCAGATGGAACTTCTCCACCAACTCAGGCTCCTCCCCCCGCCCCAGCTTCTGAGATAAATGGAAAGTTTCCATTTGAATGCAAAGCAGGACTTGTAAACGAACAATATTCTGTGTGTGCCTGTGTGTGATTTTGTGACTCACTTTGCTTACAAGTGTCACATGGAAGCGGATATTTGACTCATAAATGTCAACAAGGAACGTCCTGCGGGGCTTGGACGCTGACTTGACTTGATAATTGGGAGGCGAGGTGTCCCCTCTTTAGTACGCACGACAGATTTCGCTGACTCGGCAGAGCCATTTGGAAAAAGCCGGATGCAGGCACGCTATAGCAGGTAGTTGCAGCGACTTAGTGCTTAATTGTACATGCCATTATTGTGTTTTTTCTCCGAGTATCATTAAAATGTCTTTGTGTTGTTGACAGAATAGGAAATTATTCTGCAGGTTGTTATGAAAGGGTTTTTTTTTTAATCTTGTGAGCACATATTTTCAAAACACAACATGTGTGTGTGTGTGTGTGTGTGTGTGTGTGTGTGTGTGTGTGTATGTGTGTGTGTGTGTGTGTGTGTGTGTGTGTGTGTCTGTCTGTCTGTGTGCGTGTGTGTGTCCGCTCTTCTGGACATATGTGATTACTGTCTGCTTTGTGGAGAGGCTTCACTCATTAACTCTCATCACTGATGATCTTAATGGACCAAACGGGGTAAAAATAGACAGATGGAGGGCAGGTGGGAGGGGGGGGGGGGGGGTGCTTGAGATTTTCGACACCAGTCTAGTGTGTGTCTGTGTGCGCACGCGAGCGTGTGTAACTACAGTACAGCACGTCTTTTTTTTTCTTCTTCTTAGTTTTATTAACATGTCCGCCAATTTCCTTCCTTGTTACATGACCTTGTTACAGGTGTACCAAATAAAGTGTTGGTGTGATAAGTAATATGCGAGTAAAGGACCCCCTTGTCATGATCCGCTACTCGGATCATGGCATATTCTGGTTTTGCTCTGTTTTGAATCACATCCTTGTAGTATTTGGGGGGCATAGCTCGGTTGGTAGAGTGGCCGTGCCAGCAACTTGAGGGTTGCAGGTTCAATTCCCGCTTGTGCCATCCTAGTTACTGCCATGGTGTCCTTGGGCAAAACACTTTACCCACCTGCTCCCAGTGCCACCCACACTAGTTTAAATGTAACTTAGATATTGGGTTTCACTATGTAAAGCGCTTTGAGTCACTTGAGAAAAAAGCGCTATATAAAATATAATTCACTTCAAATTCACTATTTGACTCCTTAGTTCCTGGTGGCACTTCCTGTTTTGTTTCCGTTGTCATAGTAACCCATTTGTGTCACCTGCCTTTGGTTTTTCACACGCACCTGCTTTTTGATTATCCCTTCTATTTAAGCCTGCCCTTGTTTTTCATTCGGTCTCGGTATCTCATTTGCTTCCATGCAACAGGTGACGTCGCTATTCCCGCATTGTGGTAAAGACTTTTGTGTACTTTAGCTTCCACGCTATTCTGTTGTTTGACCCTCGCTCATATGCTAGCGCTTTCTGTTGGTTTTGTTTGTAGTGCCTTCGTGCAAGTATTTTATGTTCCTAGTCTGTTTTTATAGTTAAATAAATCATCATCCTTACCTTCACGTTGTGTCCATTCGGCATTGCATCAACAAGACACTGCAACCACACCACGATGCCAGCTAAGCGTCACACCCCTGTTGTGCGAAAAGTAGTCATCACTGTTTATGAGCACCAAACACGAAAAAACAAATGTCTCACTTCATGGAGACGCCAAACCACTTTGTAACAAAAATTAAAGGGGAAAAACAAAAGCAGGCTTCGCTACACATCTTGATATACATCCCAGATCTATGCCAAATCTGCCACTCATGTTATGATCCGCCGCCCGGATCATATGTGTTGTGGACTTTTGAGTTTGTTTGTGCACTTCCTGGTTTGTTCTGTCACTATGGTTGCCTATTAGTTTCACCTGTTCCTTGCTTTTGATGCACACCTGTTTGTAATTACTGTCTCTTATTTAAGCCTGCCTTTTTCCGTTGTTTCGATCTCGCATCCTAGCTTATTTTCTACGCAACAAGTGATAACGCAAACTCCCGACTTTAGCAATCCCGCTTTATTCTCGCTAACTTCCGCGCTTAGCCTTTGTGTTTTACTAGCTCTTTGCTTTGCCTGTTGTGCCTGATACAAGTTTTTCTGTTACTTCCCTAGCTCCCATGCTAGCGCTTTAGGTTTGCTTTTTCTGCCTAGCACCAGTGTTTCTGTTCTTAGCCTGTTTTCAGTTTAAATATACCATTATTTCTTACCTTTACGCTGTGTCCGAGCCCGGACTGCATCTGTAAAGAACGCACCCGCTTCACCAAGCCCAGCAAACGTCACAACTCAGTTATGCATGTGGGAGCTGTAAGTTAGATTATCAGGGAAACTGCTAACCAAGCTTGACATTGTTGACAGATCTAAGAAGGGGAAAAGTAGGCTTCGCTACACATCTTGAAATACATCCCAGATCCCTGCCAACAATCGGTTGGTAGGTAGCACATGTGGGAGCTGTACGTCAGATTTCCAGGTAGAATGCTAACCTAGCCTAGCATTATATTGCTGTTCACTTAAAGAAAGGGGAAAGTAGGCTTCGCTACACATCTTGAAATACACCCCAGATCTCTGCCAACTGTCGGTTAGTTGCACCTGTGTGAGCTGCAAATGTGATTTTGCGGGGGGGAAACGCAAACTTGGCACTTTTAGCTGTTAAATTAAAGAAAGGGGAAAAGGCAGGCTTCGCTACGCATCTTGAAATACATCCCAGATATCTGCCAGTCAAGTATGCATGTAGGAGCTAGTAATTTAGATTATCAGGGAGACTGGTAACTGACTGAGATAGATATCTACATGTATCCATATTTCAGAGTTATTTCTTCCTCTAGTCATGTTCGAAATAGCTAGTCCTTTCCATTTGTACTTTTTCTATTTTATAATCTCATGTCTTTGGTACACTGCAAGTTAACCTTGGCTTTAGGACTGGAGGAGCGGCTATACTCCCTTTCTTATCTCATCCTGTGCTCAGCTAAGGAGAAACAATAGACATGTGTATTGGTTCTGGAGGGTGGGGGTTGTTTAGCGGAATCAAGAAGTAGTCTCTTCCCGTTTGAAGAGGAGATCAATTTGGGCAATGCGATTGAAAGGTTGTTGTATCGAGATTGGTCTCCCAAAGCTTTGGTAATAAAATATCAAAATGAGCAACTCTGCCTGGGATTCATTTATAACCAGTTTATGTGTCATCTTACGAATCTGGGGGGTGACCGGCCGAAGACTGGGTCAGAACACAACATAACCGAGCTTGATATTAATAATAATAACCTAGATTTATATCGCGCTTTTCTAAACACTCAAAGCGCTCACAGAGAAGTAGGACTCAACATTCATTCACACCTGGTGGTGGTAAGCTACATCAGTAGCCACAGCTGCCCTGGGGTAGACTGACGGAATATTGCTGATAAATCTAAGAAGGGGGAAAGTATGCTTCGCTACACATCTTGAAATACACCCTAGATCTCTGCCAACAGTCTGTTGGTTAGTAGCACAATTTGATTTTTGGGGAATACGCTAATCTGCACGCTGTAGCTGTTCAAATAAAGAAAGGGGAAAAGGCAGGCTTCGCTACGCATCTTGAAATACATCCCAGATATCTGCCAGTCAGTTGTGCATGTGGGAGCTAGTCATTCAGATTTTCAGGGAGACTGCTAACCAAGCTTGATATTGCTGATAAATCTAAGAAGGGGGAAAGTAGGCTTCGCTACACATCTTGAAACACAGCCCAGATCTCTGCCAACTATCTGTCGGTTAGTTGCACATGTGTGAGCTGTAAATGTGATTTTTTTCTGGGGGGGAGACGCTAGCCTGGCAATCTGTAGCTGTTAAATTAAAGAAAGGGGGAAAGGCAGGCTTCGCTACGCATCTTGAAATACACCCCAGATTTATGCCGACTATTTGCTGCACGTTAGTTTTTTTGGCGGCTAGGCTACCTACTCAGTGGCCTAGTGGTTAGAGTGTCCGCCCTGAGATTGGTAGGTTGTGAGTAGGGATGTCCGATAATATCAGCCTGACGATATTAACAGCCGATAAATGCTTTAAAATGTAATATCGGAAAATATTGGTTTCTCAATTATCGTTATTGGTTTTAAAAAGTAAAATTAGTGACTTTTTAAAACGCCGCTGTGTACACGGTCGTAGGGAGAAGTACAGAGCTCTAATAAACCTTAAAGGTACTGCTTTTGCATGCCCGCCAAGTCACATAATATCTACGGCTTTTCACACACACAAGTGAATGCAATGCAAACTTGGTCAACAGCCATACAGGTCACACTGAGGGTGGCCGTCTAAACAACTTTAACACTGTTACAAATATGCGCCACACTGTGAACCCACACCAACATTTCGGGAGAACATCCGCACCATAACACAACATAAACACAACAGAGCAAATACCCAGAACTCTTTTAGGATGCTACAATATACACTCACCGCTAATTCCATGACTGTATATATCGGTATCGGTTGATATCGGAATCGGTGATTAAGAGTTAGACAATATTGGAATATCAGATATCGGCAAAACAGCCATTATCGGACATCTCCATCCCACATCCCAGCCCACTATCTGCCAGTCAGTTACACATGTAGTAGTTGCAAGTTTCATTTTTGGCAAATATGCTAACCTAGCATGATAATGCTGTTAAATTAAAGGGGTAATGGGAGCAGGCTTCGCTACAGATCTTGAAATACACCCCAGATTTATGCCAACTATCTGCTGTACGTTAGTTTTTTCGACGGTTAGGCTAACCAATTATGTTGTTGCTGTTAAAATGTGAGCCCAATGTTAGCATTGTAGCTCACATAGCTATGCTAACATTGCTAATGTTTGTGTCCTCCTGTCCCAGTAATGTTAGTTAGCTTTATGTGATACAACTTTGATAGAAGTGGAAGAGGTAAAATGTAAAAAAAAAAGTAGGTAAAGTGCACATTAGCTTAATTAGCTCATTAGCATTAAAGCTGCAAACACAAAATGCTGAAACTTCCAATTTACTATTATGGAGCATTGGCGACTGATTGAACATTTCTGAAAAATACTTTAATATGGCGCCTTTGATTTATTATCTTGTCTGTGAGAAATCATCTAAAAGGTTTTTTTTTGGACTGCTGGAAGTTTGAGGTAATCATCATAATTAGAACACACTCAAAAAAACACAGAAAAAGTGTGTGCGTGTGCGTGTGCGTGTGCGTGTGCGTGTGCGTGTGCGTGTGCGTGTGTGTGTGTGTGCGCGTGTGTGCGTGTGCGTGTGCGTGTGTGTGTGTGTGTGCATGGCAGGTGATCAATAGTGCCGCCGGATAAATGATCCTGAGTCACAGAGGGACTAAAAGGCCACGGGTGGTGATTAATCCACAGCCGCCAATGTGACATGGGCAATCAGACCCGAGCAGGAAAAAAGTAAATTATGTTCCATTCCAAGATACTCTCTTGAATGATGTGCTAATTAGAATACTTTTTGTGCTGAACCAAGGAAATACAAAAGTATTTTATGCGAACCTTTCACGTATAAATGTTGACTATTTGGATTTGCTGCATTTGAGGATATTACAAACCCCGTTTCCATATGAGTTGGGAAATTGTGTTAGATGTAAATATAAACGGAATACAATGATTTGCAAATCATTTTCAACCCATATTCAGTTGAATATGCTACAAAGACAACATATTTGATGTTCAGACCGATAAACATTTTTTTTTTTTGCAAATAATCATTAACTTTAGAATTTGATCTCAGCAACACGTGACACAGAAGTTGGGAAAGGTGGCAATAAATACGGATAAAATTGAGGAATGCTCATCAAACACTTATTTGGAACATCCCACAGGTGTGCAGGCTAATTGGGAACAGGTGGGTGCCATGATTGGGTATAAAAGCAGCTTTCATGAAATGCTAAGTAATTCACAAACAAGGATGGGGTGGGGGTCACCACTTTGTAAGCAAATTGTCGAACAGTTTTAGAACATTTCTCAACGAGCTATTGCAAGGAATTTAGGGATTTTACCATCTACGGTCCGTAAAATCATCAAAAAGTTCAGAGAATCTGGAGAAATCACTGCACGTAAGCGATGATATTACGGACATTTGACCCCTCAGGCGATACTGCATCAAAAACCAACATCAGTGTGTAAAGGATATCACCACATGGGCTCAGGAACACTGTCAGTAACTACAGTTGGTCGCTACATCTGAAAAGTGCAAGTTGAAACTCTACTATGCAAAGCAAAACCCATTTATCAACAACACCAAGGAACGCCACTGGCTTCGCTGGGCCCAAGCTCACCTAAGATGGACTGATGCAAAGTGGAAAAGTGTTTTGTGGTCTGACGAGTCCACATTTCAAATTATATTTGGAAACAGAGGACGTGGTGTCCTCCAGAACAAAGAGGTAAATAACCATCCGGATTGTTATTGGCGCAAAGTTCAAAAGCCAGCATCTGTGATGGTATGGGGGTGTATTAGTGCCCAAGGCATGGGTAACTTACACATCTGTGAAGGCACCATTAATGCTAAATGGTCCATACAGGTTTTGGAGCAACATATGTTGTCATCCAAGCAACGTTATCATGGACGCCCCTGCTTATTTCAGCAAGACAAGTGTTACAACAGCGTGGCTTCGTAAACAAGAGTGCAGTTACTTTCCTGGCTCACCTGCAGTCCAGAACGGTCTCCCATCGAAAATGTGTGGCGCATTATGAAGCGTAAAATACCACAGCGGAGACCCCGGACTGTTGAACGACTAAAGCTCTACATAAAACAAGAATGGGAAAGATTTCCACTTTCAAAGCTTCAACAATTAGTTTCCTCAGTTCCCAAACGTTTATTGAGTGTTGTTAAAAGAAAAGGTGATGTAACACGGAGGTGAACATGTCCTTTCCCAACTACTTTGGCACGTGTTGCAGCCATGACATTCTAAGTTAATTATTATTTGCAAAAAAATAAATAAAGTTTATGAGTTTGAACATCAAATGTCTTGTATTTGTAGTGCATTCAATTAAATATGGGTTGAAAAGGATTTGCAAATCATTGTATTCCGTTTATATTTACATCTAACACAATTTCCCAACTCACATGGAAACGGGGTTTGTACATTCTTACGTCATTATTACAATTCCTGCATTATTACATTATCATCACATTATTCTGACTTCTCTGTGTAGAACTTTGAGTGTCTAGAAAAGCAGCATATAACGCAATCCATTATTATGTAATTATTACATTAATATTATAACTCTTGCATTATTACATAATTCTTACATTATTATTACAACTCCTGCATATCACATTATTATTACATTAATATTACATTATTAAGATTCCTGCATTATTACATTATCATCACATTAATATTACATTACTATTACAAATCTTGCATTAATATGTTATTGTTTAATTATTATTACAACTCTTGCATCATTACATTATTATTGCATCTGTATTACAATATTATTACAAAAATATTACTACAACACCATGTTGTCTGTCTATCTGTGTTGACCCGGTGATGAGGTGGCGACTTGTCCAGGGTGTAGCCCGCCTTCCGCCCGAATGCAGTTGAGATAGGCTCCAGCACCCCCTGCCACCCCGAAAGGGACAAGCAGTAGAAAAATGAATAGATGGATGGATTTTCATTATGTAGCAACAAGGTCTAACATTTACATATTGTAAATTCTGAACTATAAGCTGCTACTTTTTTCCTAGGCTTTGAACACTGCGGCTTATAAAATGGTGCGGCTTACATGTGGATTTTCCTTCGCTGACACGGGCTATAAAGTAAATAGTTTTGACTTTTTTTCAAACCAACCGGAAGTACAGTTCGGTCTTCCAGTGGTCCATAGTAAATGGTAAATGGGTTATACTTGTATAGCGCTTTTCTACCTTCAAAGTACTCAAAGCGCTTTGAGACTATTTCCACATTGGCCCATTAACACACACATTCACACACTGATGGCGGGAACTGCCATGCAAGGCCCTAACCACGACCCATCAGGAGCAAGGGTGAATTGTCCTGCTCAAGGACACAACGGACGTGACGAGGTTGGTAGTAGGTTGGGATTGAACCAGGAACTCTCAGGTTGCTGGCACGGCCACTCTCCCAACCCCGCCACGTCGTCTCCATAGTTTTCAACTTGTATGGATTCTTCATTCACGCAACGTTTGTAGTTTTACAATAATAACTAAAACAATTCTTACCTACTAAACCGTCCCATGTGTGATGTCTGTCGGAGTGTTTTTATGCACATTTGTACGTGCTATTGTAATGTAATGATGATAGCGTCGTTTACATTAGCTACAATGCTCGTTAGCTTACTACGAGTGTCTTTGTTAGTATTATTAACTTACAATGGCATTGTTTTTGTTTCATTTCAGCTTCGTAAATTCACCAAAATGGCACCATGGAGTCATTGGAGAGATGAACTCCACAGCAAGTGGGTCCGTGACGAGGACTTCTGTTTTGTTTGATGAGCCATTTTACTGCCGTGTTACAGACACCGTTTGGACACAATTAAGGTATGTACTCAGTGGCCGAGTGGTAAGAGTGTCCGCCCTGAGATCAGTAGGTTGTGAGTCATACCAAAGACGATAAAAAAATAGGACCCATTACCTCCCTGCTTGGCACTCAGCATCAAGGGTGGAATTGGGGGTTAAATCACCACATATGATTCATGGGCGCGGCACCGCTGCAGCCCACTGCTCCCCTCACTTCCCAGGGCTGATCAAGGGGATGGGTCAAATGCAGAGGACAAACTTCACCGCACCTAGTGTGTGTGTGACAATCATTGGTACTTTAACTTAACTTAAATAAACATTTACAAAATACTTCTGCGCAAATAACTAATGTCACAATGTAGATAGCTGCGGTTTATAGATCGGTGCGGCTCAAATATGGAAAAACATATATTTTTCTTCTGAAGTTTTGTGGGTGAGGCGCTTTATAGTCCGGAAAATACATACTTAATTTTGTCCCACCTACTTACCAAAGGCATGCGGTAAAAGTAAGCATGCGCTAATTCTTTTAAAACCTCTTCTCGATCCGGCACTTACCAAAGGTATGCAGTAAAAATTTGAGTGTGATGTAAGTTGGACCTTATATTCAACTGAATAGCTCTTAATCTTATTCCCTTTATGCGATTTCAAATTACCGGTATTGAAATCAGCCTCCTCCATTTTGAAAATGATGACAGGGGAAGTGTCACTCGTGACGTCATTAGTTTGACCAGGTGGTAATACTAAGCATGCGCTAATTATTTTGGGAAGTAAGTTTGACCCGGCAGTAATTCAAGGCAGGTACATACTATATGCCCTGCGGCAATTCAAGGAAATACGGTATATTCAATTTGTATATTGAAGATATAATCCAATATAGGTTGTAATTTGCAGTGGACAAAGCAATTTAGTGTCATGTCTAACAATATAGTTCATTTATAATATGTAGTAATTCAATTTTTAGAATATGTTGAGGGCGAATTACTTTTTATTTTGTCTTCTGCATCCAAACTTTAGACATGGGTTGTAACACTCTGACATTAAACTATGAAGTGAAGTCACATTTTTGTCATTTTTCAATGGGGCGGTATGGCTCGGTTGGTAGAGTGACCGTGCCAGCAACTTGAGGGTTGCAGGTTTGAACCCCGCTTCCGCCATCCTAGTCACTGCCGTTGTGTCCTTGGGCAAGACACTTTACCCACCTGCTCCCAGTGCCACCCACACTGGTTTGAATGTAAAAATTGATTTTGGGTTTCACTATGTAGGGCGCTTTGAGTCACTAGAGAAAAAGCGCTATATAAATATAATTCACTAATAATTCACATTTGCGGTTGGAAAAAAGCATTTCCATGATCAACAATTGCTTAATTTTAACACAGTACATTTGGCAGGATATTTAGATTTTTTTTCTTCCTATTTAATTATGTATATTTGTATTAGTAATTTGTTGTATTATTTTAGTATTGTATTTATCTTGCTGTGACAAAATTGTATATTTTAATATTTTTGCACTTTTTTTTATTTCGATCTTGTAGAGCACTTTGGTCAACTTTTTTTTAATTTTTTTTATTGTACTAAAAAAAATTTAATAGAACGTTAAAGTTGGGATCCCCGAGGTGCATTCGGGGCGGAAGGCGGGGTACACCCTGGAAAAGTCGACACCTCATCGCAGGGCCAACACAGATAGACAGACAACATTGGTGTTGTAATAATAATAATGTAATATGGATGTAATAATAAGGTAATGATGGAAGAGTTGTAATAAAAATTTAACAATAATGTATTAATGCAGGATTTGTAATAATAATGTAATATTAATGTGATGAAAATATAATAATGCAGGAATTGTAATAATGATGTAAGCATGTAATATTAATGTAAAATGCAGGAGTTGTACTAATAATGTAATATTTTTGTAATAATGCAGGAGTTGTAATAATAATGTAATAATTACGTAATAATAATGGATTGATTTATATGCCACTTTTCTAGACTCTTAAAGTGCTACACAGAGAAGTCAGAACCCATCATTCATTCACTACGCATTCACACATTTGGTGGTAAGCTACATGTTTAGCCACAGCTGCAAATTTGCACCTACGGCCCCTCTGACCGCCACCAAACATTCATTCCCTTTCATACACTAGTAGGAGCAAGGGTGAAGTGTCTTGCCCAAGGATACAACGGCAGAGGCTGGAATCGTACCTGGAACCTTAATGTTGCTGGCATGTGCCCTCTACCCTCCCAAGGACACAACGGCAGAGGCTGGAATCGGACCTGGAACCTTAATGTTGCTGGCATGGCCCCTCTACCCTCCCAAGGACACAGCGGCAGAGGCTGGAATCGTACCCGGAACCTTAATGTTGCTGGCATGGCCCCTCTACTCTCTCAAGGACACAGCGGCAGAGGCTGGAATCAGACCTGGAACCTTAATGTTGCTGGCATGGCCCCTCTAACCTCCGCGTCACGTTGTCCCCCAAATAATATTGATATGATACTGCAGGAGCTGTAATAATAATTTAAAAATGTAATAATAATTTAATAACGATGTAAAAAAAAAAGTAACAATACTGTTTAAAATAAGAGTTTTAATGGTAATACAATAATAATGTAATAATAATGTATACATGTTATAATCTTGTAATAATAATATAATAATAACGTAATGGTAAACTAAGATATGTAATAATGATGTAATAATTACATAATAATGTCATAATTATGTAATAATGTAATAAAAATGTAATGATACCAGTTACACCCCCAAAAAAAAATCTAATTCTGCCTTACGGGTATGTGATTTGATGCGGTCTAAAAGAATGTCATATCGACGGTATCGAAGGCAATAAAATAAATCTTCCTGTTCACGTTTATGCCGCTAGATGTCAGTGTTTCCCTCTCCAATCACAAAGTTGCTACCTTGATGTCCAAATGAGGAAAATGGTCATTAAAACGCTTGTATTGTGTTGCATGGCTTCAAGTTTAATCAACTCCTTGCTGTTCATACGCATAGGAAATAAAATGACTCAATAAAGGCCAATATATTTTAATATACTGTAACTAATTGCTTTAGTGTAAAACACACTATTTTACTTTGAATTGTATTTTATTTTATTTAATATCTCATTGCTTCTCTTTCTCTCTGATACGCATTACATTTGTGTGCCATGCCTAGCCTCTTTTTTAAAGTTCTGAGTTAAAGTTTTAAAGTTGAATAACTTATAAACACGCGCTTACCTTGGTTAAAACCAAATATTACTCCAATCTCATCCGCCCCAATGAAAACAATCCTAAGTATTTGGTCAGTACAGTAGCATCGTAAACCCGACAAGGGGACTCCTCCCAGTAGCTCCACCCACTCGGCTGATGACCTACTGCAGGGGTCGGCAACCCGCGGCTCTTTGACCACTCTGATGTGGCTCGGCCACATACTTGCCGACCGCCCGGAGAAGTCCGGTAGATTTCCAATTTTAATGTCTCGGTCAGAAATTTCCCGGGTAAACATTTTTCAATTTTCACCAAGACATCAACTTAGACTTAGTGCCATGATGGCAATGCCTCTAACACCCTTTCAACATGTCACATTTTGGATGCGACCTCTATCTGAACGCATACGCAACTGCAAGGCATACTTGTTCAACAGCCATACAGGTCATACTGAGGGTTGTAATATAAACAACTTTAACACTCTTACTAATATGCGCCATACTGTGAACCCACACCAAACAAGAATGACAAACACATTTCGGGAGAACATCCGCACTATAACACGACAGAACAAATACCCATGTATACTGACTCTTCCGGGCTCCATTATACACCCAGCCACCACCAATCCAACAACCCCCCCCCCCACCCCCCAAATCCGCCCACCTCAACTGACGCACGGCGTGGTGGTGGTGGCGGGGGTGGAGGTTACCTGGGTGTATAATGGAGCCCGGAATAGTCAGGATACATGAGATTCTGGGTATTTGTTCTGTCGTGTTTATGTTGTGTTATAGTGCGGATGTTCCCCCGAAATGTGTTCGTCATTCTTGTTTGGTGTGGGTTCACAGTGTGGCGCATATTAGTAAGAGTGCTAAAGTTGTTTAAACGGCCACCCTCAGTGTGACCTGTATTGCTGTTGAATAAGGATGCCTTGCAGTCTTTTACGTGTGTCTGCAATAGCCTCGTCAGACAATTCTTAGAGCTGGCAAGCTATTTGTACAAGCTGTAGAGGGCGGTAATAACATCATTGTACGCCCTTATTATTGTTCAATGGGTGAACACCAGCGTACGAATAATTACTCTGAAATTCGGGAGTCTCTCCCGGGAAAATTGGGACAGTTGGCTGGTGTGACACTGTCAAGCGGCATTCATATAAAACTCACGGGCCGCCCTAACATTAAATTTTCACATTAAGGTGCGGGCCGCATGTCTGAGACCCCTGGTTTATACATAGCACAAAGCAAAAAAAAAACTCTGTACGCAGTATTATTTTATTATAAATTTCAAAGGAGTTATGTGGCTCACATTGTTTTCTTTACTTTGTGAAACGGGTCAAAATGGCTCTTTGAGTGGTAAAGGTTGCCGACCCCTGACCTAATGAAATTCTTTACTAAGAAAATTTAACTCGTTTAAATAATCTCTTTCTTTTTGAAGAAATAACATTAGAGCAGGGGTCTCAGACAACAATTGTGACCCGCGTAACGTTATTTTGCAGCCCCCAACTTAATATGAAAGTTTAATGTTAGTGCGGCCCGCAAGTTCTAAATGAATGGTGCTTGACAGCGTTGTGTTATCTGGGTCCCAAATGGCTCTTTCAACGTTCTGGGTTGCCTACCCCTGCGTTAGTGGAAAAGCGGAAAATGAGTGAAAGCGACGGAGACGTTGCCATGGAGACGAGGGTTTTCTTACGTGCCTGGCTGCAGTCACACTGCGACACCTGTCCGTCAGTAATAAGTTTCCGATAACCTGGACCAATTGAAACAGTTATTTGTTTTTTTTAATTGTTTAATTTGCATTGCCTCACACGATGAACACTACATATATTTCTATATGACGTCGGATAACACTCCGGGAGCCGTCACCTTTCCGGCTATTATCCACCGACCGCCGTTTGTTGTAGGGAGAAAAGCGGAACGACACACATTGCGGAAATAACATTATTCTCCGTGCGTCAGCTAAATACAAATATATTCCACAACCCCAAACATGTCTTTTTCAAAACCTGCAGTGAAGAGAAGGGTTCGTGATGAGCAAAGACAATTCCAGGAAAGGTGGGAGATGCAATACCCCAACATGTCTTATTTGCACAGAGAAAGTTACGGTGCGAAGCTGAGATAGGCACCAGCACCCCCCACGACCCTAAAGGGAATAAGCGGTTGAAAAATGGATGGATGGATGGATGGAAAGTTGTGGTGCACAAGAAATCCAATTTAAAACGTCACTATACAACTAGACATGCTGAGGAGAATGCAACATTTTTTTAAGAAATCTTTTCTCGCGGCCCAGCCTCACCCACACTCTGCGTCCAGTGGCCCCCAGGTAAATTGAGTTTGAGACCCCTGCATTAGAAGGAACTCCTGCAACTTGAAAATAGGATAGAACAAACAACATGTTTACTTGACCCACTTCCTGGGAAACTTATAAAGATATATACATACATTTACATTATAAATATGTATTGTATATACACATACTGTATCTACATATGTACACACAAATATATATACGTATGTATATACATATTTATAAATATATGTATATATATATATACATACAGTATATATGTATATATAAATTTGTATGTGCCCTGCGATGAGGTGGCGACTTGTCCAGGGTGTACCCTGCCTTCCGCCCGATTGTAGCTGAGATAGGCGCCAGCGCCCCCCGTGACCCCAAAAGGGAATAAGCGGTAGAAAATGGATGGATAAATTTGTATGTGTATATATATATTTATATATGTAGATATATATATATATATATATATATATATATATATATATATACATACATACACACACATATATATATATATATATATAGTCATTGGTTTTGTCTGATCATCTAAAGCAGTGAAATGACAGTTTGACGGGTGATGGGAGAAGTTTTTGCCCGTCTACCATAAATGAGTACGGTTAGGTACTAACACATCCGACACTTTAGTGCTATCATTAATTGTACCAATTATGATCAATATATGAATTTGTCTAGCCAGTTTTTTCAAGATTTGTGTTGAAAATTTCAAAAATTCATATCAAAGTTTGGCTGCAGGCCATACCCACTTATTTTTGTTTCGCAGTTTATCATCATTCATCTATAATAACATAGATTTATACCGCGCTTTTCTAGACACTAAAAGCGCTCACAGAGAAGTCCATCCATCCATCTCCTACCGCTTATTCCCTTTTGGGGTCGCGGGGTCACAGAGAAGTGGGACTTAATATTTATTCACACCTGATGGGGGTAAACTATATCAGTAGCCACAGCTGCCCTGGGGTAGACTGTCAAGTATATTTCCTTTAAACCACAGCTCATTTGGTCAAAGATCCTTAAAGGAGTTTAATAAAGTATGACTTGTTTTTAGACTAAAACTGATTGACAGAAACCAAGATGGCTGACTTGCTTTGCAAATATGGCTTCTTGAGACTTTTACGTGCGTCTTTATGATAGATGTTCATAAATCTGGTAGCAGGGGGTATATTTTACGAATGTCTGAGGGGATGCTGCAGTCATATTTAAAGTTTCCTGTTCAGGATCTCAAAAAACTAAAACATTTCACTTAACACAGCTGCAAAAAACGGTGAGTTTTCATGCGTGTTAATGGCCTCATAAATGTGACCTAAGTGGGAGGAAAATAATAAAGCAGCGCTTTGCTGCTCAGGCCCTAATTAATAATAATAAACAATGCAGCTTTTGATTGAATTTGACATCATTGAGCAATGAATCACAAAACAAAATCTGTTTTGATAGATATTTTATGAGGGAATGTCAATACAAAGAGTACAGTAAAATTTTAAACACACATTCTTAAAAAAAAAAAAAGGACAGGATTTATTTAAAAAACAATAGAAAAAAAAAGGGAAATATTTACAATCATTGCATTATTAAAACCATTTAAATATTTACATTTTAAAGTGTGAGCATTCCTTTGTTATTTTTGGTGTCCACGGCAACAACAGTGTGTTTTAAACCCAGTCGCCGGGCGGATTGTCCTGTTTCAGAGCAAGTGCTTCAGTTCATTCAGTCGAGCAAACCACAGAGGTCTGAGTCCAACAGCATTGTTTCAAATAGAGCGGAAAAACGACTCCACTGTTTAAAACAGTCTTTTTGTCAACAGGACTTTTCAAAATAAAAGCCAAGGAAACCATCACAACCTCCTGACGTTCCTCTTGCTCTGTGCGCTGCCCGGGAGGACGGGGGTGCTCTTGGAGGTGTCGAAGCGGGATCGAGGAAACGCTGCCCTGCACGGGGTGGAGCCGTGGAAAGCCCCCTGGCAGTTTGTGCAGAAGTCGAACTGACAGGACGACCTCATGCACGTGGCCCGCTGGACCTCGGCAGAGTGCATGGCCGGCGACCCGCACTTGTTGCATCGCCGCAAAGACTGGCACTGCTTGAGACTGCTGCCCGCCTGAAAAAAAGGCATAGGAAGAGAAGACACACTCAGTAAATGACAAAAAAAATGTAGTCATAGGATACAAAAAACCATCAGGGACTTTTTAGCAACACAATTTCTTGTAAAATTGCTTCTTTTTTTTTATATTCTTATTTCCATCCATCCATTTTTACAGTTTTCTTCTTATTTGTTGTCATAGAAGGTCCCAAAAACTTAAAACAATATTATTTTGCCTAACACACTGCCTCAATCTCTTTAAAAAGAAACTATGAAAAACTGACTGACTTCTCATTCAAGAGGTTTTACAAACAAATATGCATTTAAGACTTATTTTATGAAGTACATTGGTTTTCATGGCCTCAAAAGTTTTTGGACTAAGTGTCTATCTTCATGACACATTGTCCACCAACCATGAATACATTTTATAAGCTGATAATGCTCAATATTTAATTGGCTTTTAAAATTGAGTTTTATTTCAATTAAGTCCCAGGGTCCAATAAAAAACTATCCACCGGCCGAGGTAGGAAATAACAGTGTTCACGGGAGTTGGGCTGTACATAATCTCTAAACATGTTTGACACTGTAAATAATGTCTTCTTTTTTTTAACAGTTGGAGTTTATGTAAAATGGTTTTAAATGGAAAAATCTACCATTTAATACTCATTTAAATCCAATGGTTTTGCCCTTAAACTCGTCCTGTGTCCAAGGAATTATACCCGCAATTTTGCAAACATTAACAAAAATATTTGCGCAAAATAAGAGGGAATCTGTATTAAATCGGCAATGGAGCTAGAGTACTAATTCATTCAAATTGGTCTATAGTGATCAGTGGAAAATGGACCAGCACATCCCTAAAATGTTTTGTTGATTATTCAACGAATAAATTAAGTATTTTGTTCGAGTAATCAATCAATGTATCGGAAAAAACACTTTATAACCTCCCATCCATCCATTTTCTACTGTTTGTCCCTTTCGGGGCTGTGGCGGGTGCTTGAGTCACTATCTCAGCTGCATTTGGGCGGTAGCCACCTTGTCGCATGGCCAACACAGATTGGCTATAGTGTGAATGTTGTCTGCCTATCAACCTATCCCCAGGTGCATGTTTTTTGGAGGTTGGAGGAAGCCGGACTACCCGGAGAACCCACGCCGTCACGGGGAGAACATGCAAACTCTACACAGAAAGATCTCGAGCGCAGGATCGAACCCAGGACGCACTAACTCCTCTTCCACCGTGCTGCCCTTTTATAACCCCAATCTGTATATTAAAAGGAAGTAGTTGAAATAAAGAATTTTTGCTTGCTAAAAACTTTCATTCTTTTCAATTTAATGCACATCAGTAACAGTGAAACTATTGTTTTAACACGTGCATGAATAAATATTTGTTTGATTAAAAAAAAAAAAATCTCCACTATTTGCTGCCAAACAGATTAAATACCACCGCTCTCATACGGGCTTCCCTCGCTTTGGCCGAGCGGAAACTATGTCACATATATAAAGTTTCGAGAGGTCTGTGTGGTCTAAATTTGCTAAATAATTGTTCCTTTCAAAATTATTAAATCAACGCAACAGAATAATAACAGGCGTGTCCAAACTTGTTTCACTGAGGGCCGCACACTGAAAGATCAATGAATGCGGGGGCCATTTTGATATATATTTTTCATTTTCAAACCCAACATAATATTATATTTCTAACCTTTAGGGCTCTCCTCAAGTTTGCCCCCGGAGAATGGGATTGTTCTCAACCATTAAAACATTAAAAATAAGTAATATTTAAAGTTTTACTAAAATTTCAAGATCAATTTTAGATCTGTCAATATCAAGGTTATGCTGTTTTTGTTATAATTTCCCGCTTAAAAATGTATGAAGTAGAAAATATGATGTGAAGTAATTTGAGCCTTATATAAGTCAATTAATGGAATTCATTTTGGTTCATTATTTTCTAAGCAATGAAAGCTAAAACCCTACAATCCCACCAATATTCATAGGGACCTAAAGGGGCCACAGTCTTAAAAAGTATTAAAATCAAGTCATACATTATTTTACTTTCATTGCTTAAATATCTAGATCAACTGTCTATTTTATTTTTGTTAACTATGACAAACACTAAAAATGTGCAATATTTCCCATGCAAAATATCCAAAAATATGAATATTTGATGTGAAGAAATCAAAGCCCATCCATCCATCCATTTTCTACCGCTTATTCCCTTTTGGGGTCGCTGGTGCCTATCTCAGCTACAATCGGGCGGAAGGCGGGGTAGACCCTGGACAAGTCGCCACCTCATCGCAGGGACAACACAGATAAATCAAAGCCTTAAATAGGTAAATTCTTAACTTTTATTTAAATTAATTGTTATTTTTGAGCGAAGACGATTATAAAAAATGTGTTAAAATCAAGTCCTACATTATTTTACTCTCCGCTCAAATCATTAGACAACTTCAGATCAGTCGACCATAAATTTTAAATTTTTTGTTATGGCAAACCCTCAAAACGTGCAATATTCTCCCAATAAATATTTCTGAGATGAATATTTGATGTGAAGTAATTAAAGCCTTGAACAGGTAAATAATTCATAACAATATTGATTTTTTACCCCCTATTATATTTTGAACAATGAAAGTTTTAAAAAAGGGGAAAAACAAGCTGCATGGCAGATTTGTTACTACAGTCAGCATTGCAACTTTTTGTTATATTTCACTGGTTTGAGACCCCCCCAACCCCTTTTTAATGTTGCTCTGTTTTGCATTTTACAATGTGGCTCGAGCAGCCCGAAAAGAAATATCCACAGCGAGCTGCACTTTGGACACGACAAGAATATACAATCTAATCTTTATAAACATTGCAGGCCAAGTGATAACAACCCAACTGTGGATTTTGTGAATTGTCCCAGCCCCCAAAATACTTCTGGGGACAAATGTATCAACAAAAATTGTTTCTAACCTTCATGAATTCGTCGAAGCGAGAACACTGTGAGGTAGACTTGCTGCCTTTCTGTTCAGGGGTTGTCCGTCTGTTGACGCCACAGCTTGTCGACAAGGAAGACGAAGAATGTGGGGAGGCTACTTTCTGCATGCAGGACATCACCACCCTGGACATGCTCAGGTCCCTCGTCAGACCGCAATTCTTTAGCTTTGAGGAGCTAATGGACTCCTAAGGACAAGAAGTTGTCAGTACCTCTGCAGTGAACACACCAGTGACAGACAACACAGCAACACTGTCCTCACCTGAAGTGTCTGCTCAGCTTGCGCAAGCCTTCTCAGAGCAGCACTGTCTTCACAGATGATCTTCCTCCATGTCCTGCTCACCTTCCTGCAGCTGTGTTTACAAAAAAAACAAACGTGAATAAAGCAACGGCGGAACGAAGGCATGCAGAGTGCAGCGGGTTTAAAATGTTATGTACCTGATGAGGTCCAGGTCTCCGAGCAGAGCCAGGATGTTGGCGAGGATGCTTTTCATGTTCTTGGACAGAAGAGATGAAAAAACGTCCACGTACTCCAGGCCCATCTGGCGCCCGATCACCTGATGCAAGAAGTGATCCTCGGCCACCTTGGAGATGACGCTCCAGTCGTACCTGAGTCCCAAAAAAACGGTCACAATTAATATCATGACTGAGACACCAACATTACATTTTTACAGAATTCCAGAAAACTGGGAAGTAGCTTTGGAGACCGTAAAAATGTAACTAATTCCTTAAGTATCTTAGGATTTTACGAGCTAAAAAGGGTAATTTTATGATTTTTAAAACACCTCCTGGTGGTTCTTAAAATTTTTGACCTCAGGGCCCTACTTTTCCACTACAAAAGGGAGCCTGTGGCCCACTGAAATATTAACACTGAATTAATAATCTTACTGTTGATTTTTATAGTAGTTTCTCATTGTACCTAACTTACTTAAAGTTCAACAGGGTAAACATTGTCAAATGATACGAAAGCATGTGTTAATCACAAAGATTATCATCAAAACTTGGATCAGGCTGATTACAAAATATGAATCAAATATACTGCAAAAGAAAGGAATCAAACTGATCAGCAATTCATTTACACTGTGCTAAAATTAATATATTCTAATAAAATTGACAATAAATATCAATTTGAGTGCAAATGTACACAAAGCTTCACCATTTTAGTCATATTTTTTGCACTTAAGAAATGTCTCTTATCACTTAAGCTCCACACTTCTTCTGTTTGTTTGATATTGTCATTACTACCACAACTGGTGGTAAAGTATCACCACTGAGTACCGCTGCAGCCCATACGGACCACAGCTGAGAAACAGACAATTTTTCACAGCGTGCACGTGGATGTATGAGCCAGTCTTCCCCACACCAAGATAGAGAAAAAGAAGTTTATCGAATATAGCATCGGACTACAACCACTACAATTCAGGTAAAGCTTTACCATATGTCATCATTGGGAAAAAAAAAAAGTCCCTAGTGGGGCAAATTCAAAATGGAATGTTTAGAGGAAGGATGAAGGAAGGCAAGATTGTGTTATAATTATCTTTGCAATGCCTCGACGATTTGATTTCAAATGTTCAAGACTTACGCAGATCCCAAATGCAAGAAAAGTTTTGCTTGATTAGGGCCCCTTTAAGACAATCCTTAACATGTTTGGACAGAGTGAAAAAAATTCAAAACCAATTTGTCCAATTCTTTAGAAAATTTTTTGATTGTAAATACTGCATTTCCTAGAACTGCCGCAGGGCATATAGTATGCGCCTTCGTTGAATTTCTGCCAGGTCAAACTCGCTTCGCTAAATAATTAGCGCATGCTTAGTATTACCGCCTGGTCAAACTCGTGACGTCACGAGTGACACTTCCTCTGTAATCATTTTCAAAATGGAAGGGGCTGATTTCAATACCGGTAATTTGAAATCGCATAAAGAGAAGATTAAGAGCTATTCAGTAGGATTTAAGGTCCAAGCTTACATCACACTCATAATTTTTACTGCATGCCTTTGGTAAGTGCCGGAGTGAGAAGAGGTTTTAAAATAATTAGCGCATACTGAATTTTACCGCATGCCTTTGATAAGCGCAGGAATGAGAAGAGGTTTTAAAATAATTAGCGCCCCGGCGGCAATTCAAGGAAATACGGTATCATTAAACACCGAATTTAAGTGAATACGTAGAAAAAGTTGGTTGAGTACAATGCAGAAGAAGCAATAACTCTATTGTTTCGGTGCGTCTGTGTCCCTACTTTGCAAGTGACCGCAAAAATTTACGCGGAATTCTGCCGCATCTAGCCTACCCCGGCGCTCTGAAATTCCACACTTTTCTGGAATGCAGCTTCTCAACACAAAGAACAAACAGCCCCCCCCCCCCCCCCCCCCCCCCCCCCGAGTGCAGTAGACACATTACCTCTTTGTCTTGTTATAACTCTTGGCGAGCTCTTCGCATACGGCCTGCTGGAACTTTACGATGGGCAGGTTGGGGCTGCCGTGGTGCTCTGACGGGGTGGACCACAAAGAGCGGGTCAGTGCTTTGCGCCCGCTGCGTTCCACCGGGGTGGAAGCGGTCACCACCGTCAGGCGGCAGTTGGAATTGGTGCCAATAGGTGACTTTTTGGGCGATGGGAGCAAAGGAGGTTGCAGTGGGGTTTTGGGCAGCCTTGCATGGCCGTGGTCGTGTTCTTCCTCAATTTGGCTAGTGTGCAAGGACAGGTAGCCGCTGTCCTCCAAGGTCCTTGCATGCTCTCTCAGGGTTTGGTTTTCTTTGCCGTAGACCACTCCGACTGTGTCGTCGTGCACGATGGACAGTTTATCACCGGGGGGACACTGGGGTTTAAGGGCCCGGGGTTCTTTGGAAGGGGACTCTTTAACATGGAGGTCCAAGGACTTCTCTGGGGAACCTTTGTCCATGTTCTTCCTGACCATGGCTATGTCATACTGTGGGCACTTCATGCTGGCGTTATCTATAAAATGCAACACACATACACAGTGGTTATTTACATTATTCCTTGTGAAAGGTGCCAAAAGTGGGATAGTCAAGAGTGGCCGTGCGTAACCCGAGGGTCCCTGGTTCTATCCCCACCTAGTACCAACCTCGTCACGTCCGTTGTGTCCTGAGCAAGACACTTCACCCTTGCTCCTGATGGGTGCTGGTTATCGCCTTGCATGGCAGCTCCCTCCATCAGTGTGTGAATGGGTAAATGTGGAAGTAGTGTCAAAGCGTTTTGAGTACCTTGAAGGTAGAAAAGCGCTATAGGTGTGGCGAAGTTGGTAGAGGGTTACTGGTTCAATCCCCACCTTCTACCATCCTAGTCCTCGTCACGTCCGTTGTGTCCTGAGCAAGACACTTCACCCTTGCTCCTGATGGGTGCTGGTTATCGCCTTGCATGGCAGCTCCCTCCATCAGTGTGTGAATGGGTAAATGTGGAAGTAGTGTCAAAGCGCTTGGAGTACCTTGAAGGTAGAAAAGCGCTATAAGAGTAGGGGACGGCGTGGCAAAGTTGGTAGAGTGGCTGTGCCAGCAATCTGAGGGTTACTGGTTCAATCCCCACCTTCTACCATCGTAGTCACGTCCATTGTGTCATTGGGCAAGACACCTCACCCTGGCTCCTGATGGGTGCTGGTTAGCATGACAGCTCCCTCCATCAGTGTGTGTGAATGGGTAAATGTGGAAGTAGTGTCAAAGCGCTTTGAGTACCTTGAAGGTAGAAAAGCACTATACAAGTAGGGGACAGCGTGGCAAAGTTGGTAGAGTGGCTGTGTCAGCAATCTGAGGGTTACTGGTTCAATCGCCACCTTCTACCATCCTAGTCACGTCCGTTGTGTCCTTGGGAAAGACACTTCACCCTTGCTCCTGATGGGTGCTGGTTAGCGCCTTGCGTGGCAGTTCCCTCCATCAGTGTGTGAATGTGTGTGTGAATGGGTGAATGTGGAAGTAGTGTCAAAGCGCTGTGAGTACCTTGAAGGTAGAAAAGCGCTAAACAGGTAGGGGACGGCGTGTCGAAGTTGGTAGAGGGTTACTGGTTCAATCCCCACCTTCTACATCCTAGTCCTAGTCACGTCCGTTGTATCCTTGAGCAAGACACTTCACCCTTGCTCCTGATGGGTCCTGGTGAGCGCCTCTTGCATGGCAGCTCCCTCCGTCAGTGTGTGAATGTGCTAATGTATAAATACTGTCAAAGAGCTTTGGGCTCCTTAAAAAGGGGTAGAAAAGCGCTATACAAGTACAACCCATTTACCATTTAGTCGTTGATAAAAAAAGGTCAGCATAGCATATCTGTTAGCATCCAAGCTAACTTACTGCCGACCTCAGCAGGCATTATTTAGTGCAGAATTAAACAAAGTAAGGCATTTGTACTGTTACTATTCTCACTTTGTCTTGAATGTAGTCACGGTAGGTTTTGTCATATTTGTGTTAAGGAATTAGGACCATTTTGACGCTACAGAAATTTGGCGCCCAGCAGACGATACTCGATACCTTCAAAAACAGGACCTTTCTTCACACATTTGCGTTAAAGGAAATAAAAACACTCCAACGTGTTATTGTATTATGTTGTTCAAGCAAAATAGTTAATTTATATAAGTATATAAAGCTCAAGGGAGGTTACAAAATGTCCGGAAAGGGTTCCTATGTTAGGACGGAGGTCGGCATAACAGTGGCATTGTTAATAAAATAAAATAAAAATAAAGTCACTCACCTTAATGCTTTTTTTAAATGTTTCGTCCTTTGTTTTTTCGTGTGCTTCTGCGATCTCTCCGGCGTTGTGGGGCTAAAACAAAAAGTGTCCAGTAATGCACAGAAAGTCTTCCCTCTTCCCTTTTGAATTCGGCGCAAAAGCATCCAATGTGAGGCGGGCGTTTCACCTTTTAAATATCTGACCAATCAGCGGCCGCAGCGGAGAGCGCCAGCGGAAGTGGGCGGAATTCAGCGGGAAAGCGCATGCGCAGTTGAAGGCGGGTGATTCCACCTTTTAAACGTTCAACCAATCACGAGCTCGTAGTGTATAACGTGCACGCGCGCTCTCTCTCTCTCCTCTCTTTTCAAGCGAGACTGTGTGACGCATGCGCAGTTTATCGCGAAGAGTCGCGCTGCCTGTTTTAAACTTTCTTCAGCTCACATCAATAAATCAAACAATGTTTATTTATATAGCCCTAAATCACAAGTGCCTCAAAGGGCTGCACAAACCACAACAACATCCTCGGTAGGGCCCGCATAAGGGCAAGGAAAAACTCACCCCAGTGGGACGTTGACCATGATGACTATGAGAAACCTTGGAGAGGACCACATATGTGGGCATATGATCAAACTACATAAATAACATACTGTAATTTGATTTTGATATAATTGTTATTATCTGTGTACCGTGTATGGTGCGGATGGTGTTCTGCTGACTTCGACTGCGGATGTTGTGGATCGGTGGAGGGAATACTTCGAAGACCTCCTCAATCCCACCAACACGTCTTTCTTTGAGGAAGCGGTGCCTGGGGAATCTGTAGTGGACTCTCCTATTTCTGGGGCTGAGGTCGCTGAGGTAGTTAAAAAGCTCCTCGGCGGCAAGGCCCCGGGGGTGGATGAGATCCGCCCGGAGTTCCTTAAGGCTCTGGATGCTGTGGGGCTGTCTTGGTTGACAAGACTCTGCAGCATCGCGTGGACATCGGGGGCAGTACCTCTGGATTGGCAGACCGGGGTGGTGGTCCCTCTCTTTAAGAAGGGGGACCGGAGGGTGTGTTCCAACTATCGTGGGATCACACTCCTCAGCCTTCCCGGTAAGGTTTATTCAGGTGTACTGGAGAGGAGGCTTCGCCGGATAGTCGAACCTCGGATTCAGGAGGAACAGTGTGGTTTTCGTCCTGGTCGTGGAACTGTGGACCAGCTCTATACTCTCGGCAGGGTTCTTGAGGGTGCATGGGAGTTTGCCCAACCAGTCTACATGTGCTTTGTGGACTTGGAGAAGGCATTCGACCGTGTCCCTCGGGAAGTCCTGTGGGGAGTGCTCAGAGAGTATGGGGTATCGGAATGTCTTATTCTGGCAGTCCGCTCCCTGTATGATCAGTGTCAGAGCTTGGTCCGCATTGCTGGCAGTAAGTCGGACACGTTTCCAGTGAAGGTTGGACTCCGCCAAGGCTGTCCTTTGTCACCGATTCTGTTCATAACTTTTATGGACAGAATTTCTAGGCGCAGCCAAGGCGTTGAGGGGTTCCGGTTTGGTGGCCACGGGATTAGGTCTCTGCTTTTTGCAGATGATGTAGTCCTGATGGCTTCATCTGGCCGGGATCTTCAGCTCTCACTGGATCGGTTCGTAGCCGAGTGTGAAGCGACCGGAATGAGAATCAGCACCTCCAAGTCCGAGTCCATGGTTCTCGCCTGGAAAAGGGTGGAGTGCCATCTCCGGGTTGGGGAGGAGACCCTGCCCCAAGTGGAGGAGTTCAAGTACCTAGGAGTCTTGTTCACGAGTGGGGGTAGAGTGGATCGTGAGATCGACAGGCGGATCGGTGCGGCGTCTTCAGTAATGCGGACGTTGTATCGATCCGTTGTGGTGAAGAAGGAGTTGAGCCGGAAGGCAAAGCTCTCAATTTACCGGTCGATCTACGTTCCCATCCTCACCTATGGTCATGAGCTTTGGGTCATGACCGAAAGGATAAGATCACGGGTACAAGCGGCCGAAATGAGTTTCCTCCGCCGGGTGGCGGGGCTCTCCATTAGAGATAGGGTGAGAAGCTCTGCCATCCGGGAGGAGCTCAACGTAAAGCCGCTGCTCCTCCACATTGAGAGGAGCCAGATGAGGTGGTTCGGGCATCTGGTCAGGATGCCACCCGAACGCCTCCCTAGGGATGTGTTTAGGGCACGTCCAGCTGGTAGGAGGCCACGGGGAAGACCCAGGACACGTAGGGAAGACTATGTCTCCCGGCTGGCCTGGGAACGCCTCGGGATCCCCCGGGAAGAGCTAGACGAAGTGGCTGGAGATAGGGAAGTCTGGGCTTCCCTGCTTAGGCTGCTGCCCCCGCGACCCGACCTCGGATAAGCGGAAGATGATGGATGGATGGATGGATGTTATTATCTTGATAGATTGAAAATGAACACCAATGAGTTGACTGATGAACATTATCACATAATATATTCAGAAAGTATAAATAACGACAAATAAAGATAGAATACTTTTAACCGCAACATGTAAGTGTAAAAAAAGACGAACAGTTGCCTATGTTTTTAAGTTATCGTGCTGTGATTTTACCAGTTCGGCCCATTTGAGAGTAGATTTTTCTCCATGTGGCCCCTGATCTAAAATGAGTTTGACAGCCCTGGTCTAACATAATATTGTGAAAGTCCAGTCCATAGTGGATCTAACATAATTAGTTTGTGTGTACATACATGTACACACATTTGTGTGTACGTGTATGCAAACATGCATTTATTTAAATATGTTCATTTAATATAGCACACCGTCTCTATTCAAACTATAAAATAATGATATGCTGTACAATTAGGATTAGTTTAATTCTCTGTATATCTATGCATAAGACTACAGAGATGTGTTAGTTGTTTTTTTCTTTTTTGGTACTACCATTATTTATCCATCCATCCATTCATCTTCTTCCGCTTATCCGAGGTCGGGTCGCGGGGGCAACAACCTAAGCAGGGAAACCCAGACTTCCCTTTCCCCAGCCACTTCGTCTAGCTCTTCCCGGGGGATCCCGAGGCGTTCCCAGGCCAGCCGGGAGACATAGTCTTCCCAACGTGTCCTGGGTCTTCCCCGTTGCCTCCTACCGGTTGGACGTGCCCTAAACACCTCCCTAGGGAGGCGTTCGGGTGGCATCCTGACCAGATGCCCGAACCACCTCATCTGGCTCCTCTCGATGTGAAGGAGCATCGGCTTTACTTTGAGTTCCTCCCGGATGGCAGAGCTTCTCACCCTATCTCTAAGGGAGAGCCCCGCCACACGCCGGAGGAAACTCATTACGGCCGCTTGTACCCGTGATCTTATCCTTTCGGTCATGACCCAAAGCTCATGACCATAGGTGAGGATGGGGACGTAGATCGACCGGTAAATTGAGAGCTTTGCCTTCCGGCTCAGCTCCTTCTTCATCACAACGGATCGGTACAACGTCCGCATTACTGAAGACGCCGCACCGATCCGCCTGTCGATCTCACGATCCACTCTTCCCTCACTCGTGAACAAGACTCCTAGGTACTTGAACTCCTCCACTTGGGGCAGTGTCTCCTCCCCAACCCGGAGATGGCATTCCACCCTTTTCCGGGCGAGAACCATGGACTCGGACTTGGAGGTGCTGATTCTCATTCCGGTCGCTTCACACTCGGCTGCAAACCGATCCAGTAAGAGCTAAAGATCCCGTTCAGATGAAGCCATCAGGACCACATCATCTGCAAAAAGCAGAGACCTAATCCTGCGGTCACCAAACCGGAACCCCTCAACGCCTTGACTGCGCCTGGAAATTCTGTCCATAAAAGTTATGAACAGAATCGGTGACAAAGGACAGCCTTGGCGGAGTCCAACTCTCACTGGAAATGTATTCGACTTACTGCCGGCAATGCGGACCAAGCTCTGGCACTGATCGTACAGGGAGCGGACCGCCACAATAAGACAGTCCGATACCCCATACTCTCTGAGCACTCCCCACAGGACTTCCTGAGGGACAAGGTCGAATGCCTTCACCAAGTCCACGAATCACATGTAGACTGGTTGGGCAAACTCCCATGCACCCTCAAGAACCCTGTGGAGAGTATAGAGCTGGTCCACAGTTCCACGACCAGGACGAAAACCACACTGTTCCTCCTGAATCCGAGGTTCGACTATCCGGCGTAGCCTCCTCTCCAGTACACCTGAATAAACCTTACCGGGAAGGCTGAGGAGTGTGATCCCACGATAGTTGGAACACACCCTCCGGTCCCCCTTCTTAAAAAGAGGAACCACCACCCCGGTCTGCCAATCCAGAGGTACCGCCCCCGATGTCCACACGATGCTGCAGAGTCTTGTCAACCAAGACAGCCCCACAGCATCCAGAGCCCCAAAGAACTCCGGGCGGATCTGGTCCACCCCCGGGGCCTTGCCACCGAGGAGCTTTTTAACTACATCAGCGACCTCAGCCCCAGAAATAGGAGAGTCCACCACAAATTCCCCAGGCACTGCTTCCTCATAGGAAGACGTGTTGGTGGGATTGAGGAGGTCTTCGAAGTATTCCTTCCACCTATCCACAACATCCGCAGTTGAGGTCAGCAGAACACCATCCGCACCATACACGGTGTTGATAGTGCACTGCTTCCCCTTCCTGAGGCGGCGGGCGGTGGTCCAGAATTGCTTCGAAGCCGTCCGGAAGTCGTTTTCCACGGCTTCCCCGAACTCCTCCCATGTCCGAGTTTTTGCCTCAGCGACCGCTGAAGCCGCACACCGCTTGGCCTGTCGGTACCCGTCCACTGCCTCCGGAGTCCTATGAGCCAAAAGGACCTGATAGGACTCCTTCTTCAGCTTGACGGCATCCCTCACCTTTGGTGTCCACCAAGGGGTTTTAGGATTGCCGCCTCGACAGGCACCAACTACCTTGCGGCCACAGCTCCGATCAGCCGCCTCGACAACAGAGGTGCGGAACATGCTCCACTCGGACTCAATGTCCAGCACCTCCTCGAAGTTCTTCCGGAGGTGAGAATTGAAACTTTCTCTGACAGGAGACTCTGTCAGACGTTCCCAGCAGACCCTCACAATACGTTTGGGCCTGCCAGGTCTGTCCGGCATCCTCCCCCACCATCGCAGCCAACTCACCACCAGGTGATGATCGGTAGAAAGCTCCGCCCCTCTCTTCACCCGAGTGTCCAAAACATAAGGCCGCAAATCCGATGACACAACTACAAAGTCGATCATGGAACTGCGGCCTAGGGTGTCCTGGTGCCAAGTGCACATATGGACACCCTTATGTTTGAACATGGTGTTTGTAATGGACAAACTGTGACGAGCACAAAAGTCCAATAACAAAACACCACTCGGGTTCAGATCCGGGCGGCCATTCTTCCCAATCACGCCTCTCCAGGTTTCACTGTCGTTGCCAACATGAGCGTTGAAGTCCCCCAGTAGGACAAGGGAATCACCCGGGGGAACACTTTCCAGTACTCCCTTGAGTGTACCCAAAAAGGGTGGGTACTCTGAACTGCTGTTTGGTGCGTAAGCACAAACAACAGTCAGGACCCGTCCCCCCACCAGAAGGCGGAGGGAGGCTACCCTTTCGTCCACTGGGTTGAACTCCAACGTGCAGGCTTTAAGCCGGGGGGCAACCAGAATTGCCACCCCGGCCCGTCGCCTCTCACTGTCGGCAACGCCAGAGTGGAAGAGGGTCCAGTCCCTCTCAAGAGAAGTGGTTCCAGAGCCCTTGCTGTGCGTCGAAGTGAGTCTGACTATATCCAGCCGGAACTTCTCCACTTCGCGCACTAGCTCAGGCTCTTTCCCCCCCAGTGAGGTGACGTTCCACGTCCCAAGAGCTAGCTTCTGTAGCCGAGGATCGGACCGCCAAGTGCCCTGCCTTCGGCTGCCGCCCAGCTCACATTGCACCCGACCTCTATGGCCCCTGCCATGGGTGGTGAGCCCATTGGAGGTGTGACCCACGTTGCCTCTTCGGGCAACCATTATTTAATCAATTATTATTTTTCTCTACTTATTTTTTAGTTCCATCCATCCATCCATTTATCTTCTTCCGCTTATCCGAGGTCGGGTCGCGGGGACAGCAGCCTAAGCAGGGAAGCCCAGACTTTCCTCTCAAGCAGCCACTTCGTCCGGCCCCTCCCGGGGCCTGGATCCCGAGGCGTTCCCAGGAAAGCCGGGAGACATCGTCTTCCCAACGTGCCCTGGGTCTTCCCCGTGCCCGAAACACCTCCTAGGGAGGCGTTCGGGTGGCATCCTGAACAGATGTCCGAACCACCTCATCTGGCTCCTCAGCGGCTTTACTTTGAGCTCCTCCCGGATGACAGAGCTTCTCACCCTATCTCTAAGGTGGAGCTCTGCCACCCGGAGGAGGAAGCTCATTTCGGCCGCTTGTACCCGTGAGCTTGTCCTTTCAGTCATAACCCAAAGCTCATGACCATAGGTGAGAATGGGAACGTAGATCGACCGGTAAATTGAGAGCTTTGCCTTCCGGCTCAGCTCTTTCTTCACCACAACGGATCGATACAGCGTCCGCATTACTGAAGAAGCCACTCTTCCCTCACTCGTGAATAAGAGTCCGAGGTATTTGAACTCCTCCACTTGGGGCAGGATCTTCTCCCCAACCCGGGGATGGCACTCTACCCTTTTCCTGGCGAGAACCATGAACTCGGACTTGGAGGTGCTAAATCTCATCCATCGCCAGTCGTATTTTTTAGTTCATTTTTAAATATACGTCATTCACTGTTATTGTTCATTTTAACAATGTAGGCCAATGTTAAAGGACAAGATATTGTTTGTGAAATCATTGCAATAAAGTAATTTAAAAAAAAGGAAAATATTATAATAATATGTAATGTTTGGAAACGTTTCACTTTACCTGACTTTATGACGCTGGATGTTTTTTCGTTTTGCCTTCCGGCTCAGCTCCTTCCGAGCTACGTTCCCATCCTCACCTATGGTCATGAGTTTGGGTTATGACCGAAAGGACAAGATCGTGGGT
The DNA here is from genome assembly GCF_033978795.1 of Nerophis ophidion. Classification (NCBI taxonomy): domain Eukaryota; kingdom Metazoa; phylum Chordata; class Actinopteri; order Syngnathiformes; family Syngnathidae; genus Nerophis; species Nerophis ophidion. The sequence continues at coordinate 53,945,749 of NC_084619.1, read as the reverse complement.
ACAAGCGACCGAAATTAGCTCCCTTAGAGATAAGGTGAGAAGCTCTGTCATCCGGGAGGAGCTCAAAGTAAAGCCGCTGCTCCTCCACATCGAGATGAGCCAGATGAGGTGGTTCGGGCATCTAGGGAGGTGTTTCGGGCACGTCCGACCGGTAGGAGACCACGGGGAAGACCCAGGACACGTTGGGAAGACTATGTCTCCCAGCTGGCCTGGGAACACCTCGGGACCCCCCGGTAAGAGCTGGACAAAGTGGCTGGGGACAGGGAAGTCTGGGCTTCCGTGCTTAGGCTGCTGCCCCCGCGACCCGACCTCGGATAAGCGGAAGAAGATGGATGGATGTTTTTTCACCCTTTAGGTATCTTTAAAACAATACAATTTTATAATTGAAATGCAAAGTAGAGGTTGTAATATGTTTTCCCCCTATCAATTCGTGTCCTAAACAAATGCAGATTGAGCAAGAAAGACCAGTTTCTTGCATACTTTAAAGGAAGACAAGTCTGAAACTTTAGTGTAGTCCCATTGGAATTTAAATGCCATGCAAATGAAGTGATCGAAACCGGTCATTCGCAAGACCATTAGGTAATTACACGCCCTGGCGTGAAATACCTCAGTCAGTCTGTCACAGTTTAGTACTGTATAGTCTAGTAAAAATGAGTGTATTTTTTGAAAAAAAAAAATACTCTACAGTTTAGTAAAAATTAGACTGTATTTTTTGAAGAAAAATAAGTGATCTCAGCCGGTCATTCGAAAGACGATTTGGTCTTTGCTTGTCAGTTTAGTACTATACAGTTTAGAAAAAATAAGAGTGTATTTTTGAAAAAAATAAAATGTTTAAATGAGAATTGTTGTATTATTTACTACCTGGGAACGTCCTGCTGAGCACGCATAAACCGTCAATAATAATTTCAAATCATTTTCAGTTTTTTGGGGGGCGGAAACAAACACGAATTGGGGTACGCCCACTTTGCTTTCAAACGGACAGGCTGAGACAGGCTGAGACAGGCTGGCCACTGCGCATGCGCATGTTATTCAAGATGTCGGCGTCCTCTTGCAAGGTGGTGTTTTTTAATTTTCTAACAATACTTGTTCCTTTTTTAAAACGTGTGTGACAGAGAAAAATGCTTTAACGGTCATTATAATTATTTACAGTCATAGTGACATGTTATTCCAACCACTGTTCGGTGTTTTTTTTATCAATAGTTTTAGTTCCTTGTTCATTTTTTTCCCCGCTGTTTCTTTCGCTAAATTAGTGCAATTTGAATGTATATCCGCATTAAAGTATAATTCTCAGGCCTTTTTCTATGAATTGTTTTAGAATGGGGCGGCATAGCTCGTTTTTTAGAGTGGCCGTGCCAGAAACTTGAGGGTTCCAGGTTCGATTCCTGCTTCCGCTATCCTAGTCACTGCCGTTGTGTCCTTGGGCAAGACACTTTACTCACCTGCTCCCAGTGCCACCCACGTTGCTTTAAATGTAACTAAGATATTGGTTTCACTATGTAAAGAGCTTTGAGTCACTCGAGAAAAGCGCTATATAAATATAATTCACTGCAATGGAGTTATTCTTGTCATGTCAGAGACAGAGAATGCAACTAATCCTTCAGGTGGAGAGAAAATAGAGGATCCGCCAAACCATCAACAAGATGTTTTCTAGAAGAGTTATTAAGCTCCTACCTAAAGGTAAAGAGTGTGCCTCAATCTTACTTTCATGCCGTTGCAAAACTTACAAGAACACCACAAGAACATTTCACACCGGGAGCCCGCTGATGGTGGCCAAGTTACTATCCCTAGATGAACTCTTCGCCAGGAGGTCCCTGCAGGACTACCTGAAAAGGACGCACTCGGAATATGTGGATTGTTTAAAAGTGGTCAACAGCAACGCACTGACAGACAGTGTGGACGAGCTAAAGGAGAAGAGGACCAAAGTGTCGCTGATGACTCCCCTCGTCCAGGCCATCAGGGAGCTGGACAACAAACAGGAAGAGGTGTCTGAGACCGAGGCGCTTTTGAAGGGTGAGGCGGACTTTCTGCCGGAAAGGTATGGATTCCAGGCTGGCGTGTAATAATAATGATAGTGTGTGGGATCTTCCTGCAGATGACGACCATGCTCTGCGGGAACTGGCTGAGCAGGAAAGGGAAGCGTGTTTGCAAGACATGCAGGAACTGAGGCAAAAGGTAAATCCAGAACCAGTGAAGTTGACATGTTGTGTAAATGGTAAATAAAAACACAATACAATGACTTGCAAATCCTTTTCAACTAATATTCAATTGAATACACTGCAACGACTATATATTTAAAGGCCTACTGAAATGAAATGTTCTTATTTAAACGGGAATAGCAGGTACAATCTATGTGTCATACTTGATCATTTTGCGATATTGACATGTTTTTGCTGAAAGGATTTAGTAGAGAACATCGACGATAAAGTTTGCAACTTTTGGTCGCTAATAGAAAAGCCTTGCCTTTACCGGAAGTCGCAGACGATGACATCACCCGTATGAGGGCTGCTCACGTCCTCACATTGTTTTTAAAGGGAGCTTCCAACAAAAAAAGCTATTCGGACCGAGAAAACGACAATTTCCCCATTAACTTAAGCGAGGATGAATGATTCGTGTTTGAGGATATTGATAGCGAAGGGCTAGAAAAAAAGAAAAAAAAATCAAGTTAAAAAAAAATGCGATTGCGGATTCAGATGATTTTAGACACATTTACTAGGATAATTCTGGAAAATCCCTTGTTTTTCTATTGTGTTGCTAGTATTTTAGTGAGTTTAATAGTACCTGATAGTCGGAGGGGTTTGTTCACGGGTGTCTTGAGGGAAGTCGACGGCAGCTGTATGGACGGCACAAGCTCAGCTGATCTCCGGTAAGTAGCGAAATTTTGCCACAATTTTCTCACCAAAAACTGCTGGTTGACATTTGGTCGGGATCCATGTTCGCTTGACCACTCTGATCCATAGGAACGCTTCACCTCTGGGAATTTTAAACAAGGAATCACCGTGTGTTTGTGTGGCTAAAGGCTAAAGCTTCCCAACTCCATCTTTCTACTTTGACTTCTCCATTATTAATTGAAGAAAATGTAAAAGATTCAGCTACACAGATGTCCAAAATACTGTGTAATAATGCGGTTAAAGCAGACAACTTTTAGCTGTTTGCTAATATTTCCTTACAGTCCGTGACGTCCCACGTATACGTCATCATTCCGCGAGGATTTCACCAAGAAACTCCCGGGAAATTTATAATTGCAATTTAGTAAACTAAAAAGGCCGTATTGGCATGTGTTGCAATGTTAATATTTCATCATTGATATACAAACTATCAGACTGTGTGGTCGGTAGTAGTGGGTTTCAGTAGGCCTTTAATGTTCGAACTGAGAAACTTAATTTTTTTTTGCAAATGATCATTAACTTAGAATTTAAAGGCAGCAACACATTACAAACACGTTGGCACAGGGGCATTTTTACCACTGTGTTACATGGCCTTTCCCTTTAACGACACTCGGTAAACGTTTGGGAACTGAGAAGACCGATTTTTGAAGCTTTTCAGGTGGAATTCTTTCTGCTTAAAGGCCTACTGAAACCCACTACTACCGACCACGCAGTTTATATATCAATGATTAAATCTTAACATTGCAACACATGCCAATACGGCCGGTTTAGTTTACTAAATTCACATTTTAAATTTCCCGCGGAGTTTCTTGTTGAAAACGTCGCGGAATGATTACGCATATGATGACTGGTTGAATGTTGTCTGTCTATCTGAGTTGGCCCTGCGATGAGGTGGTGACTTGTACTGGGTGTACCCCGCCTTCCGCCCGAATCAAGCTGAGATAGGCTCCTGTAACCCCCGCGACCCCGAAAGGGACAAGCGGTAGAAAATGGATGGATAGATTATTATTATATCATATTATTTTTATTATATTGATCTAAAAATTTAAGCGTTAAAAGTAAAAAGAAAATATTTTTGTTATATGACCAAATTTTCTGCGATGAGGTGGCGACTTGTCCAGGGTGTACCCCGTCTTCCGCCCGATTGTAGCTGAGATAGGCACCAGCGCCCCCCGTGACACCAAAGGGAATAAGCGGTAGAAAATGGATGGATGACAAAAAAATTTAACACTTTTATGAGTGGCGGGACTTTTGCATCCCTGACACCTTTTGTCTGATTTTTTTTTTCAACAGCTATTTAAAAAAAAAAATAAACTAATCAAAAGCAATGTATGATTTGCTTATTTTAGGCTCCAATTACTTCACATTAAATATAAAATTTTAAACCTTTTTGGGGGGAAATATTTTGTGTTTTTGCAATATTTCCTTCAGGGGGAAAAAAAGGGCAAAAGACATTAGAAAATAAATAACTTTATTGGAACAGATGGATCGGAAGTTGATCTATATATATTTAAACATTGAAAGTAAAAAAAAAAAAAAAAAAATATATATATATATATATATATATATATATATATATATATATATATATATATGAGGGACAAGTGGTAGAAAATCAATGGATGGATGGATGGATGGATTTTTAACACTTTAATGAGTGAGACCCCTTTGGGTCCACGGGACCTTTAACATTCACCAAAACTGAGGGGATCCCTAAGGGTTACATTATGTATCGTGTTGGTTTTGAAAATGAAAAATATCAAAATCACCCCCACATACTTTAATTTTTCAGTGTGTAACCCTCAGTGGAAGACGTTTGGACACCTCTGGACTATAATCTTAGTGTGATCTGGATTGGGCCAGAACTAATCTAAATGTAATTTGAAGTAAAATTAAAATTTTGATGGATAAACTGATAACTAAATATATTTTAATAAACCATTTTTTTTACATTAGGTTGGTATTCAAGGTAATATGTTTGGAAGTAATGTTCATTTCATTCAGGGGTTTTAATTAATATGTTTAACAAAACTGTCAATGGGCTTCATGGTGGAAGAAGGGTTAGAGCGTCTGCCTCACAATACGAAGGTCCTGAGTAGTCAGGGTTCAATCCCAGGCTTGGGATCTTTCTGTGTGGAGTTTGCATGTTCTCCCCGTGAATGCGTGGGTTCCCTCCGTGTACTCCGGCTTCCTCCCACTTCCAAAGACATGCACCTGGGGATAGGTTGATTGGCAACACTAAATTGGCCCTAGTGTGTGAATGTGAGTATGAATGTTGTCTGTCTATCTGTGTTGGCCCTGCGATGAGGTGGCGACTTGTCAAGGGTGTACCCCGCCTTCCGCCCGATTGTAGCTGAGATAGGCGCCAGCGCCCCCCGCGACCCCAAAAAGGGAATAAGCGGTAGAAAATGGATGGATGGATCTACTGTACATGTTTACAAGACAGGTCATTGTCAAATTTAATCATCAATCCATCCATTCGGGGTCGCGGAGGGTTGCTGGAGCCTATCTCAGCTGCATTCGGGCGGAAGGCGGTGTACACCCTGGACAAGTCGCCAAATCAAGTGAATTTTTAATGCTTATTTAGCACTCTAACAAGTAAAAGGAGGCAAAGTGTTGTCAACATCTAGATTTTCTCCCGAATCCAAGAGAACAAAAAGTTCAAATGTTTTATTGTGTTGAATCCCAAATCCAGATTTTAGATCTTCTGATACCAGAGGAAGAGGCCGAACTGAGCGACCTGGTGCTGGAGGTCACTGCAGGTGTGGGCGGACAGGAGTCAATGCTGTTCACTGCTGAGGTGGGTGTGAAAGTGAGGATTTTAAATAGTTTTTTAAAAGTGTAGCTGTGTTGTGAGAGCTGGGGATTGACAGGCATTGAGTCGAAAATGAAAACGAAGAGCACACCTTTCCTAAATATTGTTTTTCCTTCATTTGAAGATTCTTAACATGTACGAGGGCTTCGCTTACCACAACGGCTGGTCTTTTGACGTCCTGGAGCACATGACCAGTGACATCGGTGAGTAAATGGAGACAAACAATGCTTCGTGTGAGAGTGGAGGAAAGAAATGAGTTGACCTTGTTGTTCACCCGTGCTTAGGAGGACTACGCCATGCCTCGGTGAGCATCAGTGGCCCTCAGAGCTACAAGAGGATGAAGTTCGAAGGTGGGGTTCACCGCGTCCAGCGGGTCCCGAGGACGGAAAGACAGGGCCGGGTGCACACCAGCACCATAACTGTGGCCGTGCTGCCCCAACCCACTGAGGTACCGTTTTGCTTTTTATGACTATGTAGAAAATAGACTACAACCGGGGTGTCCAAAATTTTTCCAGCGAGAGCCGAATTCAGAAAAATAGAAGGGGGCCGCGTTGATACATTTTTTACAATAAAGGTGCTAAAAACATCTACGTTAGCTTTATGTTATAGGTGACCACAGGAAATTACTGCGATACAACTTAGGCTGTCAAAAATAACGAGTAAACTCATGTGATTAATCACCAAAAAAATGTTTTATTAATCATCAGGAGTGTCAAAATATAATTTCCAATTAATCGTGACTCTTATTTGTAACGATACTTAATCGGTTAAAAAAAATCAAAAATTAATTTAAAAACAAAAAATGTTTACTTTTGGTATAATTTATTTTTTTCAATGTATCCTGTCCAGCCAGTCATGCAAATCACATTGTAGATATACTGTAGATGGCCATATCTGCTGTACAGATTTACTTTAGAAAAGAGAAGTGTTTGATCCTTCTCTTGCCTTATTTGTATTTGCCTCTATTAAATGTTGGGGTGCAAACAAAACCAGTTTTCCTTTAAGTTATATAGAAATATATTATAGCTGTGTATCCATTTTTATGGAGGAATGTAGTGAATCATAGTAGTGGTGAGAATCGTTTTGAATGGAGAATCGATTCTGGATCGAATCGTTACCCCCAAGAATCGAATCGGATTGAATTGTTAAGTGATCAAAGATTCGCAGCCCTATTAATTATAGATATATGCAGATTAATCAAGGAATTTATTTTGTTCCTGTACCTTTTTAATATTTCTAACAATAAAATTGCATTTTTATCCAAATACTGGGGTCTTTTTTTCTATTTTTTTAATTGAATTTTTGTCATAAACTGTCCAGAAATACAATTTAACACATATCAAACGTTTGTGTGTAATGTTCAAAATTTCAATGAAAATGATTAGGGCCTGTTTGCTTACCCGACTTGCTAGTGTCATTTATTGAACATGCATCAACTTGCAGTCCGCGTGTATCAATTATGTGTGACTGCCATCTCCTGGTTGCATTTATCATTACACCATGTACCAAGTAAAATTGCTATAAAATTGGTAAGCACAACCAGAATTAAGACGTACATTAGGTGAATCGGGTAATATAAAGATTTTTGAGAAAAAAAATCCCGGTATTCATGCATCAACTTGGTTTTTTTGTGTGTAAATATGACAGCTTATTCATTTAAATTGTGTTGTGCTCTCTTTAGATCTCTTTCACGATAAACTCGAAGGACCTCAGGATCGAAACTACGCGGGCAAGTGGGGCAGGAGGTCAACACGTCAACACCACAGACAGCGCCGTCAGAATAGTTCATCTCCCTAGTGGTACATTACACATTACTGTTAATATTTTTCACTTTTCTTTATGCTGTTTGTACAAACCCCGTTTCCATTTGAGTTGGGAAATTGTGTTAGATGTAAATATAAACGGAACACAATGATTTGCAAACAATTTTCAACCCATATTCAGTTGAATATGCTACAAAGAGAACATATTTGCTGTTCAAACTGATAAAAAATGTTTTGGTGCAAATAATCATTAACTTTAAAATTTGATGCCAGCAACACATGACAAACAAGTTGGGAAAGGTGGCAATAAATACTGACAAAGTTGAGGAATGCTCATCAAACACTTATTTGCAACAACCCACAGGTGTGCAGGCTAATTGGCAAAGGGTGGGTGCCATGATTGGGTATAAAAACAGCTTCCCAAAAAATGCTCAGTCTTTCACAAGAAAGGATGGGGCGAGGTACACCCCTTTGTCCACAACTGCGTGAGCAAATAGTTAAACAGTTTAAGAACAACGTGTCTCAAAGTGCAATTGCAAGAAATTCAGGGATTTCCACATCTACGGTCCATGATATCATCAAAAGGTTCAGAGAATCTGGAGAAATCACTCCACATAAGCGGCATGGCCTGAAACCAACATTGAATGACCATGACCTTCGATCCTTCAGACGGCACTGTATCAAAAACCGACATCAATTTGTAAAGGATATCACCACATGGGCTCAGGAACACTTCAGAAAACCACTGTCACTAAATACAGTTTGTCGCTACATCTATGAGTGCAAGTTAAAGCTCTACTATGCAAAGCAATAGCCATTTATCAACAACATCCAGAAACGCTGCCGGCTTCTCTGGGCCCGAGATCATCTAAGATGGACTGATGCAAAGTGGAAAAGTGTTCTGTGGTTTGACGAGTCCACATTTGAAATTTTTTTTGGAGATATTCGACATCGTGTCATCCGGACAAAAGGGGAAACGAACCATCCAGACTGTTATCGACGCAAAGTTCAAAAGCCAGCATCTGTGATGGTACGGGGGTGCATTAGTGCCCAAGGCATGGGTAACTTACACATCTGTGAAGGCACCAATAATGCTGAAAGGTAAATACAGGTTTTGGAAAAACATATGCTGCCATCTAAGCACCGTCTTTTTCATGGACGCCCCTGCTTGTTTCAGCAAGACAATGCCAAGCCACATTCAGCACATGTTACAAAGTGTCGTTAAAAAAAAGAGTGCGGGTACCTTCCTGGCCTGCCTGCAGTCCAGACCTGTCTCCCATCGAAAATGTGTGGCGCGTTATGAAGCATAAAATACAACAGCGGAGACGCCGGACTGTTGAACGACTGAAGCTCTACATAAAATAAGAATGAGAAATAAATACGCTTTCAATGCTTCAACAATTAGTTTCCTCAGTTCCCAAACGTTTATTGAGTGTTGTTAAAATAAAAGGTGATGTAACACAGTGGTGAACATGCCCTTTCCCAACTACTTTGGCACGTGTTGCAGCCATGAAATTCTAAGATAATTATCCATTTTTTCCATCCATTTTCTACCGCTTATTCTCTTTTGGGGTCGCGGGGGGTGCTGGCGCCTATCTCAGCTTCAATCGGGCGGACGGCGGCGTACACCCTGGACAAGTCGCCACCTCATTGCAGGGCCAACACAAAGAGACAGACAACATTCACACTCACATTCACACACTAGGGCCAATTTAGTGTTGCCAATCAACCTATCCCCAGGTGCATGTCTTTGGAGGTGGGACGAAGCCGGAGTACCCGGAGGGAACTCACGCATTCACGGGAAGAACATGCAAACTCCACACAGAAAGATCCAGAGCCTGGAATTGAACCCAGGACTGCAGGACCTTCGTATTGTGAGGCAGACGCAGTAACCCCTCTTCCACCATGAAACCCAAGTTAATTATTATTTGCAAAAAAAATAAATAAAGTTCATGAGTTTGAACATCAAATATCTTGTCTTTGTAGTGCATTCTATTGAATATGGTTTGAAAAGGGTTTGCAAATCATTGTATTCCGTTTATATTTACATCTAACACAATTTCCCAACTCATATGGAAACGGGGTTTGTAATCAAACAGGTTGATATTCAACAGGTTCCTTTTTTATGAGTCTGCTCCTGAAATTCAGGGCTGCTTTTACTGTGTAATGACCTAGTTTCCATGTGTTCGAAGGTGTGGTGGCTGAGTGCCAGGAGGGGCGGTCCCAGCTGAAGAACAAGGAGATGGCCATGAAGGCCCTGAGAGCCAAACTCTTCAACATAAAGCTGGAGGAGGCGACCAGCAAACGCTACAATCAGCGTAAAGTGCAGGTAGGACGCATAGGTAGTCCAGATGTTTGCAGTAAGAGCCTGAGTATAGTTAAAAATATTAATGTTAATGACAACATATTGTCACTGCTTCTGTAGATTGGCACCAGGGGCAGATCAGAGAAGATCCGCACCTACAACTTCCCTCAAGATCGTATAACGGACCATCGCATTGGCATGACGCTGCACGACGTCAAGAGTTTCCTGCTGGGAAAGGATCTGCTGGACAAGATGAACTCCTCTCTGCAGGAGTTCTCCAACCAGGAGGTGTTAATGGAACTGCTGGGAGAAAACAAAATGGACGGATCATGATACTTATACTAATACTTATACCTAATAATGACATGCTTCTACATCACAGATAGAAGTCCCATATTATGATATCATTCACCAATTTTAATACCACATAACTGTAACTACATTGCAATCATCAAATCATTAAGAAATATATACTTGAAATATTTCCCCTGAGTGTTACACTTTTCTGAAAACATTTTTTTGACATTCATTTACTTTTCAACGACAGTCTAATTTGCCCAGGTCTGATGTATAGGTTAGGCAAATATAAGCTTTGGCTTCAGCCTATTTCCTTTTTCGGTCATTATTTTTCTTTTTGTGTGTGCATTTGTATCATTGTTAATACCGTTAAATTTATCACACAAAATGGTTGATTTTTTTGTTTTCATTAATCTTTTTTTTTTTTTATCTCCTTCATTGATGTGCATCTTTGATCGATAGACAATTATACTTCAATTATACAATTTTACATTTACACACCAATGCCTTAGAAGGAGCAGGATGAAGAAAAATCTTATATTTTCCTGCCCTCTTCAACATAATACGTAGTCTTACTTCATGGATATTATACAAACCAACAAATACATCCAAATGTAATGAAAACAAACAAAAAACACACAAGTGCAAAACTTCATGAAGTACAAAACCAGACAAAAAAATAAGTAAAATAATAAATAAAAAGCTAAATGTAAACACTTATGGCTGTCCATATGATCTCATTTTTCTGTCTTTATATATTTCAATAGGAATATATTTTTACAGTCTTTTATCTCATTGTAAAGATAATTCCATACTTGAACCCCCACCACTGATGCACACATTTGTTTTAAAGTTGTCTTTGAATACTGATGTTTGAAATGACCATTTCTTCTATGCTCTGTATTATCAAAAGTGATGACAAACATTTTTTGTAAATTTGCTGGTAATGTTTTACTTTTAGCCTTCAACATGACACACAATGTCTGTAGCTTTACTAGTTCCTGTAATTTCAACAAACCAGAATTAAATAATATGTTAGTGTGGTCTAAGTAATCTACTTTATGAATAATCCATATAGCTATTTTCTGTAGTTAATACAATGCCTTCATGTTATTCTTATGTGTTCCCCCACACTTCCACACACAATATAAGCATTGCCCTATAATCTAACACATATTTTACCTTTTTAATATAAAAATATACTCTTAGACATCTTTTTCCGTACATGTGCAATATGAGATTTCCATGTCAATCATCCAGTATCACCCCTAAAAATCTTAAGTTCAGAAACCCTTTCAATATCAATTCCATCTATTGCCAGTTTGATCGTTTCCTCCCTTTTCCTCTTACAAAAAAAATCATAAACTTGTTTTTTTTTTTTTTACATTTAATGATAAATTATTGACATTAAACCATCTCTTAACATTTTTTCCTGTTCAATAATGATTGATAATGCTTTTAAGTCATGTCCCAAACTATAAAAGTTGGTATCGTCCACAAAAAAAAACAACTTTCAATATCTTTGATACCTCACATATATCATTGATATATAAACTAAACAATTTAGGTCCCAAAACCAACCCTTATAGGACCGAAATTAACTCATTTCATTAATTCAATATCAAATTTGCAATATGAATCACCCTATAACAGGGGTCACCAACCTGTTTGAAACCAAGACCTACTTCTTGGGTACTGATTAATGCAAAGGGCTACCAGTTTGATACACACTTAAATTGCCAGAAATAGCCAATTTGCGCAATTTACCTTTAATAAATAAATCTATATGTATATAAAAAATGGGTATTTCTGTCTGTCATTCCGTCGTACATTTATTTTCCTTTTACGGAAGGTTTTTTGTAAAGAATAAATGATGAAAAAAACACTTAATTGAACGATTTAAAAGAGGAGAAAACACGAAAAAAATGAAAAACACATTTTGAAACATAGTTTATCTTCAATTTCGACTCTTTGAAATTCAAAATTCAACCGAAAAAAATGAAGAGAAAAACTAGCTAATTCGAATCTTTTTGAAAAAATTAAAAAAAAGAATTAATGGAACATAATTAGTCATTTTTCCTGATTAAGATTCATTTTAGAATTTTGATGACATGTTTTAAATAGGTTAAAATCCAATCTGCACTTTGTTAAAATATATAACAAATTGGACCAAGCTATATGTCTAACAAAGACAAATCTTTATTTCTTCTAGATTTTCCAGAACAAAAATTTTAAAAGAAATTCAAAAGACTTTGAAATAAGATTTAAATTTGATTCTACAGATTTTCTAGATTTGCCAGAATATTTTTTTTTAATTTTAATCACAATAAGTTTGAAGAAATATTTTACAAATATTCTTCGTCGAAAAAACAGAAGCTATAATGATGGACTAAATTAAAATGTATTTATTATTCTTTACAATAAAAAAAATACTTGAACATTGATTCAAATTGTCAGGAAAGAAGAGGAAGGAATTTAAAAGGTAAAAAGGTATATGTGTTTAAAAATCCTAAAATCATTTTTAAAGTTGTATTTTTTCTCTATAATTGTCTTTCTGAAAGTTATAAGAAGCAAAGTAAAAAAAAAAAATGAATTCATTTAAACAAGTGAAGACCAAGTCTTTGAAATATTTTCTTGGATTTTCAAATTCTGTTTGAGTTTTGTCTCTCTTAGAATTAAAAATGTCGAGCAAAGCGAGACCACCTTGCTAGTAAATAAATAACATTTAAAAAATAGATGCAGCTCACTGGTAAGTGCAGCTATTTTTAGAACAGTCCTTACGGGCTACCTGGTGCCAGCCGGCACCGCGTTGGTGACCCCTGCCCTATAATCAGTAGTACAAGTAGTAGTACTACTGTCAATTTCAACTACATTACCCAGAATTCCGTGGACTACTAAGGTCGATTAATCAATTGCCGAGTCATCGCTGAGTCAGTTATGTTCTCGCCCACTCTTCACTGTCCAATTTTGCCTTCCCCAGTCCTGCCTGTGCCTGCTCGGTTCCCGTTACAGCTACCCGGAGATCGCCGCTTTTTTTGCCCGGAGCATTACGTCATTTTACCGAATTTTGTCGTTAAACCCGCTCTTCTAAAACTATATTTTCCAAATATCGCATTTTAAAGTGCTGTTGTTGGGGTTTTTTGTCGGCCGAGCCGTCTATTGTAGCCAGAAAGCCTCCGCCGACAAAAAAAAAAAAAGCTTGTCAGATGTTGGACGACGCAAAGCTCGTCGAACGTTTTCCCCCGGCATCCAGTTGACCGTCTGCGGTGAAAGTGTTCACGTTTGGAAGCTGCGGTGCCATTTTTTGGAGGTTCTGGCTTCCGGGGGTAGAAGGAGCGTGGGGGTGGGCGAGAAGAAGACAACATCTTGATGCTAGTGATGGCCAACGAGCCGATCATCCTCAACGTCTATGATATGGTACGTGTTTTTTTTTTTTATCTTTATTGTGTTTTTATTGTTAAATTACCAACTTTGACGTCTTTAGCCAAGCAGCGAGGTTCACCGAGCCTCGTCGACAGTGCCATGGACAAAACCCCGTTCAGAAAAGGAGAGAGTTAATCAATATTATATCATCATTTTTACCTCACACAGATTGTCATCCACTCCTCTCAAATTCCAGCAAACTCGTTTACAAACCCCGTTTCCATATGTGTTTTTTTTTGCAAATAATAATTAACTTAGAATTTCATGGCTGCAACACGTGTCAAAGTAAATGGGAAAGGGCATGTTCACCACTGTGTTACATCACCTTTTCATTTAACAACACTCAATAAACGTTTGGGAACTGAGGAAACGAATTGTTGAAGCTATGAAAGTGGAATTATTTCCCATTCTTGTTTTATGTAGAACTTCAGTCGTTCAACAGTCCGGGGTCTCCGCTGTCGTATTTTACCCTTCATAATGCGCCACACATTTTCAATGGGAGACAGGTCTGCACTGCAGGCGGGCCAGGAAAGTACCTGCGCACTTTTTTTTAACGAAGCCACGCTGTTGTAACATGCTGAATGTGGCTTGGCATTGTCTTGCTGAAACAAGCAGGGGCGTCCATGAAAAAGACGGCGCTTTGATGGCAGCCTATGTTGTTCCAAAACCTGTATGTACCTTTCAGCATTTATTGTGCCTTCACAGATGTGGAAGTTACCCATACCTTGGGCACTAATGCGCCCCCATACCATCACAGATGCTGGCTTTTGAACTTTGCGTCAATAACAGTCTGGATGGTTCGCTTCCCCTTTTGTCCGGATGACACAATGTCGAATATTTCCAAAAATAATTTGAAATGTGGACCCGTCAGACCACAGAACACTTTTCCACTTTGCATCAGTCCATTTTAGATCTCGGGACCAGAGAAGCCGGCGGCGTTTCTGGATGTAGTAGAGCTTTAACTTGCACTTACAGATAAGTAAGTGCAAGTTAATACAAACTGTCTTTAGTGACAGTGGTTTTCTGAAGTGTTCCTGAGCCCATGTGGTGATATCCTTTAGAGATAGATAGATAGTAGTTTGTTTATTCTTTCAGGAGAGTTCCTTCAGGAAAATTAAAATTTTCAGCACAATCATTACAGCACAAACTTTACAGGGAGACAGAACAGGATCGCTGACGGGTCTGCCGACTTCCGGCGCCCCTTACAAAAAAGGTGAGATACAGGTTAAAATAAAATAAAATAAAAAAATCGGTCTAAGCCTGGGCCTCTGGAGAGGGGGTCCAGACTGAGGCCAAGGGAAAAAACAACTCATAGCCATAGAACACATCCCTCTTACATGTGTGTAAGAGGGAAACATCAAACATCAAAGAAAACAAAGGACATGAAAGACATTTTGGTTTTTGAGGGATAGATGGCCACGGTCATTCAATGTTGGTTTCCGACCATGCCGCTTACGTGGAGTGATTTTTCCAGATTCTCTGAACCTTTTGATGATATTATGGAACGTAGATGTTGAGATCCTTAAATTTCTTGCAATTGCACTTTGAGAAACGTTGTTCTTAAACTGTTTGACTATTTGCTCACGCAGTTATGGAAAAAGGGGTGTACCTCGCCCCATCCTTTCTTGTGAAAGACTGAGCATTTTTTGGGAAGCTGTTTTTATAGCCAATCATGGCACCCACCTGTTCCCCATTAGCCTGCACACCTGTGGGATGTTCCAAATAAGTGTTTGATGAGCATTCCTCAACTTTATCAGTATTTATTGCCACCTTTCCCAACTTCTTTGTCACGTGTTGCTGGCATCAAATTCTTAAGTTAATGATTATTTGCAACAAAAAAACATGTTTATCAGTTTGAACATCCAATATGTTGTCTTTTTAGCATATTCAACTGAATATGGGTTGAAAAGGAATTGCAAATCATTGTATTCCGTTTATATTTACATCTAACACATATTCCCAACTCATATGGAAACGGGGTTTGTAAATTTCATGCAATTTCATGTTATGCTTTGCGTTCTATAGCAGGTTATTTTCCATTATAGGGTAAGTTGGCCCAAAAAAGTCTGTCCAACAAACCAACACAAAGCTTTGTGTGTTCATAGTGTGGTTTAAATATGTAAAACCTCTAATAAACAATGGTAAGTTTATCTGATCATATGAAAGTGCGAGCGAGCTGTTCATTTTGAACTGTTTGAAAGTTATTCCCCGTCAAAGGGAAGCTTTCCAATACATCAGGGTGTCCAAACAATTTGCCTCCAAGGGCCAACGTAAACATGTGCAAATGGGCAGCAATTTTAAGGAAACATCAGCACTGAATGAAGAGTGTGGCTCCATACCGCCATTTGTAAACCCAGATTTCCACTGGATGCGTCCTGGCAGCGGAACGGATCTGCCACATGAATTGATTCACGTGGACCCCGACTTAAACAAGTTGAAAAACTTATTCGGGTGTTACCATTTAGTGGTCAATTGTACGGGATATGTACTGTACTGGGCAATCTACTAATAAAAGTTTCAATCAATCACAGCAACGGACTCTTTCCGTTTTCATGCAGGTGAACGTGTCAGTTCCCATCGCCTGTAGACCTAAACTATGTCTACACTAAGCCGGATAACACCTTAAACAAATAATTATTTAACCTAAGCCTCGTTTCAGCCACTCTAAACTATTGTTTAAGGTCCACCCCCTCGGATAACTTTTTACACGGGTAAGTGCGCGGTGTATTTCTTGAATCTGCGACTCTTAGCTTTGCATGGACTCATTGATCGCTTACAACAGACATGGGCAACTTAAGGCCCGGGGGCCACATAAGGCCCGTTATGCTTTTCAATCTGGCCTGCCAGACATTCCCAAATAATTTTTTTAGATCTTTAAAATGGAAAGTGTAGCTGCCATTATTATGTACAGTGATGTTCTCTCATGACCGTAAGTCTTGAACTATACTAAGTCTTTCAATGGTTGGAATCTGTGCTTATGGATGATATACCACTTACTATGGTAATCTAATTAATTGCTATGGTAATCTACGTCACAGCAGCTCAGACAAGGCAACAACCAGTGTGGGCGTTAAGCTTTTCCACAGACGCGGAAGGAGCTTTTCACAACAAAGTTCTAAAGCTTAGTGATATATCAGATATATCAGATTGTAGGTGGGTTTATTTTGTACCCTTCGCTTTCATATTTCACTGTTTGTTGCATTTTTGTTGCGTTTCTCTTGTTTGCAAAATATGTCAATCGAAAGGGGGTGTGACATCCATATTTTGTCATTATTCAGTGTTTTATCGTTCATAGAAAAAAATAAATATCCATTACGTTTTTTAAGGCGGTCTGTCATAACGTTTTCAGCATTCAATCAGATATTATTGTGAAGTTTTTTATTAGTGTTCCTAAAATAGATATACTGGCTCCCAGACACATTTTTTTCTCTAAAATGTGGCCCCCGAGTCAAAATGATTGCCAAAGCCTGGTTTACAAACTGAATTTGGTAAAGGAAGTGACGTCAGAAAGACCGCACCGCACACAGGAAGTGACGACAGAAAGAACGCACCACTATCAGCTTCATGATAAAGCGGTTTCTTAACTCGGAGCGAACTAATGGAAATATGGAGGCGAGTCATCCAGACATGCCCGTGTTTTTCCTTTCGTCTGTACAGACGCTTGTTGAAATCATGCACGAATACCTTAAGAGAAAGCGATTGCAGCTATTTGGGATACAACACTTTTCGGACGGCAAGATAACTTTCGAATGTTGAGGTCAGCTGTGATTGTACTTACCGGAAAACTTTGGCCATTTGTCGAAGGAGAGACAATGAGAATGCAGGCTCCCGTGGATGTGATAAAAAAGGTAGCGTGTGCTTTGTATTACCTGGCCGTCCAGGGAAGGCTACGGAAAACGGCGAATGCTTTTGGACTGGCAAAGCAGACTGTGTCAGTTATTGTCCGCCATGTATGTCTCGGATTAAACGTCTAGGTCTAGAGTATAGGTAGATAGGTATGTAGGTAGGTCTTTATTGTCATTGCACAAGTACAACAAAACTTTGTTTTCAGCACAAACCTGTTCCAAGATTAGACAAACAGTGTACAGGGTTACAGAACACGAATGCTGATGGGGCGCCTTATGGGAAAAAGGTAAACGCTGGGGAAGGATGAGTAAAAATATATAATCCAGACTGGGTTCCTAAGGGGGCCCAGTTCGGAGTGAGAAAAAACCTCTATAGCAAAGCACATATACATATTACAACATACATCTCGAGATATCTAGCAGCAGAGGGAAGGTAGTTCAAGGTCATGGTGGTAGGTATGAGCTCTCAGGTGCTGACCCTCCATTCATCACCCCTACGGGATTTGCGTCGAGGGCGTTGGGTTGGGGGAAGGGGGGGTGTATGTGTGGCGTATATTTTTTTGTGGATGTGTGTGTGTGTGTGTGTGTGTGTGTGTGTGTGTGTGTATAAGCCCATAGTGTGTCTCTGTTCCGCGGCCTTGATGTATTTTGCCGTCCCTAGTCCAAAGTCCACAACAACAGGTGTGTGTCCATGAGAGACAAGAAGGGAGTTTGTTGTGTCTTCGCGGCAGTGATCTTTGGGAGTGTCTCGAAGCCAGGGAAACAATCCAAGTTAAAATGATTTGTATGCGAGTGAAAATAAAATTAGTTTTTCACTCTAAAATTGTCTGTGACTGGTCCTCAAAAACTGCGGGGTAGACAGTCTGATGTAATCCACAGTTCTTCCCGCATCCTCCATTAATTTGTGGCAGCTTTGGGGAATTTTGAAGACTGCCAGCAACTTCCAATTTGTCGACAAACCAGAGCAACGCTTACTCCAATCAGCAGATGTCCTGTTGTCATAATTCCGAATAGGTGGATATCTTCACGTCCTCGACAGAAAAGGGTCGCCAGGCACGCGCCCTCCTTCTCCCAAGAGTCCGTCGTGTGTCCAGCAACAACCGCTTCGTCACGACAGCAGGTTCACCCAAACCCAAGATCTTGTCAATTTTGTTGAGGCCAGTTAAATAGTTCCAATGTTTAGATTTGGAGAGCAGTGCAATAAGAGGCAATAAGAAAGTTAAGACAAGACAAAACAAAGAAGCAAGCAGGAGAGGAAAGGGGAGCGACCACCCTCGATGAGTGCCAGAGAGAAAAATATAAAGTCACCAAAAACGAATGGACAATGAAGGTGAAGGCAAAAGAGTGAGGAGTGTCCTGACCAGATTTCTAGATCCCCAGATTGATTGTTGTAAAATGTTCTTTGTCACATCGTTGACTTTCACGTGATTAATAAAGATTTGAGAGGTGAGGTACACCCTCGACCAGTGTTTCTTAACCAAAAGCTAGGCTGCCAAAAATCTGTTTCTCAGCTGTGGTCCATATGGGACCACAGCGGTACTCAGTTGGTGAAGCTGTATGTTACTTCAATGTTATTGACAGTTTAGTTAAAAAAAACATATTCATTATTAATTTTGTTTATTTTAGCACAATATAATTGTATGTTCATTTATTTTACATTAGTTATTTTTTTTCTCTTCTTATGCAGGATATTTGGTCAGTACTTATTTTTCTAATCAGCCTGACCTAAGCCTAAGGTTTAGGTGTTAAATAAATATTAATCTTTGTGATTAACACATGCTTTCATATCATTTGACAAGGTTGCAAACTTTAGGTTAAATATAATAACCGTAAATTCCAGACTATATGCTCCTACATTTTTCCTGGCTTGGGACCCTGCGGTTTATAAAACGGTGCGGCTAATTTATGTATTTTTTCGCTGATGGCCAAACTGCAAATAATAAAAAAAAACTAAACAAGCAAAGACTAAAAGGTGTGTTATTGTTTGTCCTGCAGTGCCCTTCTGTTTAGTACATTCGACCAGAAGTGCAAGTGCCGTTCTGTCTTCTAGCCTTACACAGCATTTCTACACGTATGAATTCTACGTTCATCACTCCAAGCAACATTTGTAAGTCTTACAATATACCTAAAACAATCCATATTTACGAAACGGCCCCATGTGTGATGTAATTAAGCTAGCGTTGTTAGCATTAGCGAATATGTTAACACATTCAAGAGTATCTGTGTTAATATTATTAACTTACAATGGCATTCTTTTTGTATTGTTCTAGTTGTTTGAACAAACCAAAACATCACCATGGAGTTATTGAGTCTGTTTAGCTCATTGGAGAGCTAGCCTCCGCACTTAGTGGGTCCATGACGATGACTTCTCTTTTGTTTGATCAACCGTTTTACTACTATGTTACAGGCAATGTGTGGAAATAATTAAGATATGTAAGTAAACATTTACAAATTTTGACAAAAGTCGATTTAATTGGACAACGTAAAAACAGTCGTGGTTAAAAGTTTACATACACTTGTAAAGAACATAATGTCATGGCTGTCTTGAGTTTCCAATCATTTCTACAACTCTTATCTTTTGTGACAGAGTGATTGGAGCACATACTTGTTGGTCAAAAAAAAAAAACATTCATGAAGTTTGGTTCTTTTATGAATTTATTATGGGTCTACTGAAAAATGTGACCAAATCTGCTGGGTCAAAAGTATACATACGTATACGGGTGTAACGGTACGTGTATTTGTATTGAACCGTTTCGATACGGGGGTTTCGGTTCGGTTCGGTTCGGAGGTGTACCGAACGAGTACACATGCTAGCCGCGACCGGGTTAGGACAACATGTAAAAGCCAGAGCTGGAATATCCTCCTGCTTCGTTAAGATCTCCCGTGTGGGAACACTTTGGCTGCGCGATACAAAAATGGAGGACAGAGGTTTGCCGACATTGTTCAGCAGCTGCTTGTGACAACACATCAAACATGTGTTGCACCTTTCCTGCTTCCGGCTCCCAGACCGTAGTCGAGGAGCGCAGGGGAGACACTCCTCAAGGGCAGATGTATTCTTGGGGGCAACACCCTTCACCCTTTCCACAGCTCCAGACTCCAGGGTAAATGAAGAGTCAGGCGATTAGTTGCAAATCGTGGCTTTATTGAGGCCTTGCACACAGCCAATCCAACAAAACACTAGCCACTCCCGCACTCAAGCTACCGCTCCCTCACCTCGCTCGCCCACACACTCACCTCACATGCTGTCACATATTAAAGGGCCACACACACATATACGCTACTCTCATAGCTCATGCTAAGTTTAACCCATTTGAAGCGTCACCACCGCATTCAAGCAGCCTCTTGTCGGCGAGTCAGGCAGGGCTAAAGCAATAGCAAATGTTTTATGGCAGCAGATTTTAGTCCATATTGCATTAAAACTAGATTTTGACCCACTTCTATGGTGGAAGAACAATGAGCCCATATATCCTCTTACTGCCAAGTTAGCCAGGCTGGGGGGGGGGGGGGGGGGGGGGGGGAATAAAAGTTAATCTGAGGCTGAGTTGACTTGAGACTGTTTAATGTTGCACTTTTTATATGTAAAATAAAAGTTTTGTCATTTTATTTAATCTGAGCAACAACTTGAGGCAGTTTAATGTTGATAAACGTGGACCCCGATTTAAACAAGTTGAAAAACTTATTGGGGTGTTACCATTTAGTGGTACGGAATATGTACTGTACTGTGCAATCTACTAATAAAAGTTTCAATCAATCAAAAAAAGCACTTTATATGTAGAAAGGTTTTGTTAAGGAACCATTCTGAGCCTTATTTTATTTAGTTTTTATTTTATATACGTTTACCACAATTACCCTGGCAATGGACCCTGTGTGTATATGTATGTTATGCCATTGTTTACAAATTTGGTAAAGGAATAACCAAAAAATGTATATTTTGTTGATTTCTTACTGTACCGAAAATGAATCGCACCATGACCTCCAAACCGAGGTATGTACCGAACCGAAATTTTTGGGTACCGTTACACCCCTAAAATACAGCAATGTTAATATTTGGTTACATGTCCCTTGGCAAGTTCCACTGCAATAAGGCACTTTTGGTTGCCATCCACAAGCTTCTGGTTGAGTTTTTGACCACTCCTCTTGACAAAATGTTTGCAGTTCAGCTGAATGTGTTGGTTTTCTGACATGGACTTGTTTCTTCAGCCATGTCCAGACGTTTAAGTCAGGACTTCGGGAAGGCCATTGTAAAACCTTAATTCTAGCCTGATTTAGCCATTCCTTTACCACTTTTGTCGGGTGTTTGGTGGTCATTATCCTAAAGAATTTGGAGGTAATCCTCCTTTTTCACTGTCCCATTTACTCTCTGTAAAGCACCAGTTGCATTGGCAACAAAACAGGCCCAGAGCATAATATTACCACCACCATGCTTGCCGGTAGTTATGGTGTTCCTGGGATTAAAGACTTAATCTTTTCTCCTCCAAACATATTGCTTGGTATTGTGGCCAAACAGCTAATTTTTTGTTTCATCTGACTACAGAACTTTCCTCCAGACGATCTTATCTTTGTCCATGTGATGTCTAACATCTGCGGCTTATAGTCAGTCCGGTGCTGCTAATATATGGGAAAATATTTTTGTCTTCGAAAATTCGGTGAGTGCTGCTTATATACCAGTGCGCTGGATAGTCCGGAAGATACGGTTCATAATCAGTGTAATAATAATTGACTGGGCCAAAGGCCTCTTTCTAGTGGATGAATTGGGCCCAGGGGTCCAAAAGATTAGAAACGTGCCCTAGATTAGACGATACGCACACTCATATTCACACCTGTGAACAATGTAGACTAGTCTCAAGTTAGCCATGTTTTTCAGGTGTGGGTGGGAGCAAACGTCGAACAGATTCAAACCCGCATTTCACAATACGTTCATATAAGGTTCAAGATAGCTAAACACGTTAAAACAACCTGTTAGTCTTATTGCTGCCGTATTTCATTACCACGTAAGGTGTGGAGCAATAATTGCTCCTCGACCCACTTTTTTTTTTTAAGCTGCTGTGTCCAAAACAGAGCATGATCATCATGTGCTGTTCTTGCGTCGTCTTCCTGCGTCTGACGTGTAGCGAATCAGCATTGCAGTTCTCTTCAGGGCGAAACAAAGCAGAAGACAAGGGGCCCCCAAACCACTGTGTCAGTAAGCCACAGTGCATTTCCTCATGTGTGAGGCTGACCGAGTCGCTATGTTGTCACCATGCAGGGGGATGAGTCAGTAGGGGGTATTGATGAATCATTGATTGATATGGATTCCCCGTGGTGCATCTGCATGTAAGGTTATTGTCTTGGAGTCCTTCAATGGTCGCCCTTGTGTCCTGTTTATCGGCTAACAAGGTTGTTGTCGGCGTGTAAACACAAACTACCAGGCGCTGCATTTAAAGGCCTACTGAAATGAGATTTTCTTATTTAAACGGGGATAGCAGGTCCATTCTATGTGTCATACTTGATCATTTCGCGATATTGCCATTTTTTTGCTGAAAGGATTTAGTAGAGAACATCGACGATAAAGTTCGCAACTTTTGGTCGCTAATAAAAAGCCTTGCCTTTACCGGAAGTCGCAGACAATGACGTCACCCGTGTGAGGGCTCCTCACATCCTCATATTGTTTATAATGGGAGCCTCCAACAAAAAGAGCTATTTGGACCGAAAAAACGACAATTTCCCCATTTATTTGAGCGAGGATGAAAGATCGTGGCTGAGGATATTGATAGCGAAAGACTAGAAAAAAAAAAGGTGATTGCATTGTGAGTGGTTCAGATGTTTTTAGACACATTTACTAGGATAATTCTGGGAAATCCCTTATCTTTCTATTGTGTTGCTAGTGTTTTAGTGAGATTATATAGTACCTGATAGTCGGAGGGGTGTGTCCACGGGTGTCTTGACGCCAATCTCTGAGGGAATTAGTCACGGCTGCAGCAGCACGACAGAAGTTCCGCTGAGCTCCGGTAAGAGGCGACCTGTTACCACAATTTTCTCACCGAAACCTGCCGGTTGACAAGTGGTCGGGATCCATGTTCACTTGACTGCTCTGATCCATAGTAAAGCTTCAATTTTAAACAAGGAAACACTGTGTGTTTTTGTGGCTAAAGGCTAAGGCTTCCCACCTCCATCTTTCTACTTTGACTTCTCCATTATTAATTGAACAAATTGCAAAAGATTCAGCAACACAGATTTCCAGAATACTGTGCAATTATGCGATGAAAAGAGACGACTTTTAGCCGCTAGTGGTGCTGCGCTAATATGTCCCCTCCAACTCGAGAAGTCACACGCACGTGTCATCATTCCGCAACGTTTTCAACAAGAAATTCTGCGGGAAATTTAAAATTGTAATTTAGTAAACTAAACCGGCCGTATTGGCATGTGTTGCAATGTTAATATTTCTTCATTGATATATAAACTATCAGACTGCGTGGTCGGTAGTAGTGGGTTTCAGTAGGCCTTTAATTCCCTTCGTGTTTCATGAAATCTCTTTCCTAACCAGTTAACTTACATTACTTAATGCGGGGGTCGGCAACCCGTGGCTCTGGAGCCGCATGCGGCTCTTTAGCGCCGCCCTAGTGGCTCTCTGGAGCTTTTTCAAAAGGATATGAAAATGGAAAATGAGGGGAAAAAAACATATATATTATTTGTTTTAATATGGTTTCTGTAGGAGGACAAACATGACACAAACCTCCCTAATTGTCATAAAGCATACTGTTTATCTTAAACATGCTTCACTGATTTCGAGTATTTGGCGAGCTTCGTTTTGTCCTACTAATTTTGGCGGTAATTGAACTCACTGTAGTTTGTTTACACGTATAACTTTCTCCGACTTTGTAAGACGTGTTTTATGCCACTTGTTTTTCAGTCTCATTTTGTCCACCAAACTTTTAACGTTGTGCATGAATGCACAAAGGTGAGTTTTGTTGATGTTATTGACTTGTGTGGAGTGCTAATCAGACATATTTGGTCACTGCATAACTGCAAGCTAATCGATGCTAACATGCTATCTAGGCTAGCTGTAGTACATATTGCATCATTATGCCTCATTTGTAGCTATATTTGAGCTCATTTAGTTTCATTTTAAGTGCTCATATTTCAATTGATATCTCATGACACACTATCTGTATGTAATATGGCTTTTAACTTTTTGCGGTTCTAGACGTATTTGTTTTTGTATTTTTGGTCCAATATGGCTCTTTCGACATTTTGGGTTGCCGACCCCTGACTTAGTGTGTCCGCCTTGAGATCAGCAGGTTGTGAGTTGTGAGTTTTTATAGTCATACCAATGACTATAAAAATGGGACCCGTTATCTCCCTGCTTGGCACTCAGCATCAAGGGTTGGAATTGGGGGTTAAATCACCAAAAATGATACCCGGGCGCGGCACTGCTGCTGCCCACTTCTCTCCTCACCTCCCAGGGGGTGATCAAGGGATTGGGTCAAACACAGAGAACACATTTCACCACACCTAGTGTGTGTGACAGTCGTTGGTACTTTAACTTTAACTTTACCACAGGTGGGGCTTAAACTACCAGCCATTACAGCCAATGTGGGACTTTGTAGCTGAAAAAGGCCCAATTGCAATATTATTAAATCGAGAAAAAGGGAATCATACGTGTGTACCTGGGATGTGAGGATTAACCTATTCATTTGATTAAGTCTTGTTTCGATACCAATATTTTGGTATCTGTAGTGATACCAAAATGTTTTTGGATACTTTTCAAAATAAAATGTCATTATTGGCAATATTGATATTTTTTATTTTGTTTCACATATTTTGTCAAAAGTATGAGGGACAAGCGGTATAAAATGGACAGATGGATTGTACTTGTCCATTTATTCTTAATGTCTGGTTACTTTGTTTTGGCATGTTCTACCTCCACTTCTGTTAAAATGTAGTAAGCACTTTTTCTTCTCTTGTTTGACACTTTACACAAGTTTTGGGTTTGATACTACTTATTTGGGTATGGATCCAATACCAAGTTGTTAGAGGGTCATATATTGGTCATTATTAAAGTCCTCTTGTGTCCAGGGATTTGTTTCTTGAATCCATAAAAATAACAAAAATGTCAGAAGATATTGTGGTTATAAAAAAGATATCGAACTAATCATTGTAGTATCGATAATTGTATAGATCCACCCATTTGTTTACATTCAGGAGTGCTAGCTTGCTGTTCGCAGTTCGCTATTGTACTCTACAACGGTGTGTACTAAAGCATGCGTAGCTATTCCTCATCCCGCTGGTATGGTACTTGAAAGAAACATAATTTAGTTGTCGCCATGGAGGCGAGGATTAGTGCTGTAAAAGTAGCTAAAACACTTTGGAGGGACGTTGTCCGCTATAGCTAACGAAGATTCTACAGTGCATTGTTGCACCTTTTATCAATAGTTTTGAAGCCAAAAATATGTCAATTTCCCCAATTTTTGTCTCCACGTGCTCTATGTGTGTTGATTCACATGTGCCTCGGCTTATAATACCTGCAATGTCACACCGTCAGGCGAATGAAACAAAAGTATCTGTATTTTTAAACGACCATATAGTACCTTTTTTAATTCATTAGTACCGGTATTCTGTACAACCCTTATTTGATTAGATAAAGCTTCGATTTACATTATGTTGCTTCGATTAATTATTTAAGTCTAACTAATAAAAATTTATAAAATACGACTGGAGTGCCCAAAATTTTAAATAGGGGGACATAGTTTCTGCACGGCTGCTGTATTAGAGCGCACATTAGAGCGGTGGTTTGTGGATGTCGTGATCTGTGTGACGGTGAACAGTGGAAAGTTTTTATTCCATTTTTTTTAATGCACACATGTTAAAAGTGCAATTTTAATATTATCTGCATTTATTTAAATAAAAAAAAAGATTATAAAAATCAAAAAAAAATTGCATGGGGGCTATTAAATGTGTTTTGTCTGATAACTCGATGAATCAAAGAAAATAATCGATAGATTACTCCATTCATCCATCCATTTTCTACCGCTGATTTCCTTCAGGGTCGCTGGGGGGCGCTGGAGCCTATCTCAGCTACAATCGGGCGGAAGGCGGTGTGTACCCTGGACAAGTCGCCACCGATAGATTACTCGATTACTAAAATAACCGATAGCTGCAGCCAAGGATAGAACAATATGAAAATTTTATATCACAGTTATCGTGACCAAAATTATCACATTATCAATATTATTATTCTTTGACCACGATATTTTTTTAATAACAAGAACAAATAAACACTGTAAAAATATATACATATGTCTCCTATGCTTCACTAATAGTGTCTTAGTCTTACTATTTTATCTGTTTTAATGGCTAAGCTTTTATTGTTTTTAATATTGGTTTGTACTGTGGCAGCACAGCGGTACAGGGGTTAGTGTGTGTGCCTCACAATACAAAGGTCCTGGGTTCGATCCTGGGCACGGGATTGAACTCACCACCTTGGTATTGGGAGGCACATGAACTAACCCCTGGTCCACCGTGCTGCCAACAAAAAAACTCTATTAATATTATTTATTATTTCTGGAGGGTGCTGTGGCGTCCTACTCTGTTCAGCAGTCCTTTTAACGCACCTAAAAACACCTCTGTCTCACATCATATAGAACGATGACTCTGTTCCAAGAGAGCACAATTGAAAAGCAGAGTTGCTCAGACAGTAATATGTTTCCGTAAGTTTGGATTGGGGTATTTTGTTCATGTCAGCATCTAAGCTAGCGAGCTGGCGCTAGCAAATCCGGTAGTTTATCAAAGTACAGTTATCATTCATGGGTTTTCAAAGATGTTAGTATAAAACTGTAATAATAACTGTCAAAATGTTTACCACGGTTAACATCATTACAGTTTATTGTTACTTCCCTAGCTGCAGCCCTCGTGTGTATTGATCGCAGATTCCATTCCTTGTATTTTTCCAGTCAGGACCCAATTGATTAAATGTAAGATGTTGTTTTGTGTCACCATTGGCGTGTTCAGGACCGTTCACATGGTTTATTATCATGCGGGTAGAGACTTTCTCTCACAAGAAAGCTGTGTGACATTTTAATTCTACACAGCTCTATCGCAATTAGCCCTCACAGGCCTTTGTGCCACGTGCCTGTGAATATTCTCATTCACCCAGGTCATTGTAGTCTCAGGGCATTGAATCAATCCCAACTGAAACGTTCAGATTGTCTCAAAAGACGCTTTACCGCTCAAAAGTTCAAGTTCACAGACTTGGATAGGACTACTCCAGAACCTTGTTCCTTCATTACTTCCTTTTCTTCTTTCTTCGAATACAATCCGAATTGTTTTAATTGCCATTGTTTGAGAACGGGTTCAAGAACTATGAATTTTTCTTGGTGCTATTGTGCAACATTAAACCCATATAACACAGCTCAGTTACAACTCATTTTATTATCTATTCTTTCAGATCTTGTTATTGTTCATGTGTCTGATCGCCGAAACTGTTCAGGTGGCGATAGGTGTGGTTATGGATGGACCGTAGTCTCCTGCCTGAGGGGAGAATAGTTTGTGTTTAGGGTGAGACGAGTCAGCTGCGATCCGACCCACACGCCTCCTGGTCCTGGAGGAGAACATCTATTTGTTCTCTAAATATGTTCTAAAGAATTTATTTCACCCTCCCTCTCCTTCCTTTTCTTTCACTTCCTCTTGCGTTTTGCTTCAGTCGTCATTTGCTGAAGAGCTTTTATATGTCGCTCCAGTGACTGCACTAGCCTCGATCGACTTTTACACGCAACAGTTTGCAAAAGCTACTTGTGCACTTCTAAACGCACACATGTGTAGTGTATTTCTGTGTGGGAAAGCGTTTTTGGCAGTAAGCCACTGTCCTCGCTTAGACAGCCGGCTGCGGTCCATTTCTTCACACATTGTCTGTCCTGATCTGGAAAATGAGAAATGATCTGAGTCGGATAACTGGCCTCAGCATGAGAATCAGCACCTCCAAGTCTGAGTTCATGGTTCTCGCCCGGAAAAGGGTGGAGTGCCATCTCCGGGTTGGGGAGGAGACCCTGTCCCATGTGGAGGAGTTTAAGTACCTTGGAGTCTTGTTCACGAGTGAGGGAAGAGTGGATCGTGAGATCGACAGGCGGATTGGTGCAGCGTCTTCAGTAATGCGGACGCTGTATCGATCAGTTGTGGTGAAGAAGGTGCTGAGCCGCAAGGCAAAGCTCTCAATTTACCGGTCGATCTACGTTCGCATCCTCACCTATGGTCATGAGCTTTGGGATATGACTGAAAGGACAAGATCACGGGTACTAACGGCCTAAATGTCTTTCCTCCGACGGGTGGCGGGGCTCTAACTTGGAGATAGGGTGAGATGCTCTGCTACCCGGGAGGAGATCAAAGTCAACCCACCGCTCCTCCACATTGAGAGGAGCCAGATGAGGTGTTTCAGGCATCTGGTCAGGATGCCACCCCAACGCCTCCCTAGGGTGGTGTTTAGGGCACCTCCGATCGGTAGGAGGCCACGGGGAAGACCCAGGACACGTTGGGAAGACTATGTCTCCCGTCTGGCCTGGTAACCCTTCGGGATCCCCCAGGAGGAGTTGAACAAAGACACTGGGGAGAGGGAAGTCTGAGCTTCCCTGCTTAGGCTGCTGAACCCCACGACTCGACCTCGGATAAACGGAAGAAGATGTATGGATGAATGGATGAACGGAACTGCCCTAGGGTCTGATTGACTGCTGCTCATCTGGTTTCTTTCAGTTTGACTTGATGTTTCAATCTACCATGTAAAAAATCCTGAAAGGATTATATCACTCACTATATGGCAAATGGTGACCAGTGGTGACATAGCATCAGGAGAAACTGGAGGTTCAGTTTCTTGCTATAGGATATTTCGACATGGTCACGGGGAACTTTAGTTCGAACCCGCAACCATGGGGTTGGGGGCCAACCACTCTGCCCAATATGTATACACTATACTATGCCCGAGCCACTATACTAGTGTTTAGCATCCTACCAATCACAGTGGTAAGGTACCTAAAGAGGCAGAGTTACACTTTGTTGATTGGTAAACAGAACAGGACAAAGACAACACAAAAATACAAAGATGGCCAACGTTGTGCCCCTGTGTGTCCTTCCTTTGTTGTCACTAGAATTATCCCAATAGAAACACTTTGTGGCAAGTACAGAACAGAAAAAATTAAATTTTTGGCATTATCCCAACAGAAAATCTAGTGACAAAGCTAAATTGATTTATAGCCTGCCATAATTTAGGATGAGGTTAGAATAGACTCATCACACAATTGTCGATTGATTATCAAGCCTGGCAAGGTTAGAATAGACTCATCACACAATTATTGATTGATTATCAAGCCTTGCAATGGTTACACATGCAAGATCAAGATTTAAAGTTCTAAAAATTGTAGCGTTGTGAACTGGATTGTGTCATTTGATGGAAGTCTCAAGTTCAGGGGTCGTTCTGGCCATGTGTTTAAATGTCTGACATTTTGTGTGATTAAAAAGACACCTGTTACCAAGCAGGAATGTGAAGTGAATTTGGTTATTTTATAAGTACCAAGCTCCGATTTACATCAAACAAAATAGTAATATATATTGATACTTTTTGTTACACGTGACAGCACGTCTTTTTGCTAAATCAGCACCAACTCAACGACTTTGTGAGCAGACAAGCACTCATAGCAAACCCGGTAATGTTGCAATTTTCCAGTCCAACAAAGCAAGCTTGCCTGATAGAAAGCGCTCAAAAGTAAGGCTCAGCTTTCTAACTCACTGCTAATTTGCACTGGTCATGCCATATACATGCTACTGATTGGCATTACCAATTTTACATGGCGATTTCAACAGAGCATGGTGGAACAGGGGTTAGTGCATCTGCCTCACAATACGAAGGTCCTGAGTAGTCCTGGGTTCAATCCCGGGCTCGGGATCTTTCTGTGTGGAGTTTGCATGTTCTCCCCATGACTGAGTGGGTTACCTCCGGGTACTCCGGCTTCCTCCCACCTCCAAAGACATGCAACTGGGGATAGGTTGATTAGCAACACTAAAATTGGCCCTAGTGTGTGAATGTTGTCTGTCTAGCCGTGTTGGCCCTGCGATGAGGTGGCGACTTGTCCAGGGTGTACCCCGCCTTCCACTCGAATGCAGCTGGGATAGGCTCCAGCGACCCCAAAAAAGGGACAAGTGGTAGAAAATGGAAGGTTGGATGGATTTCAACACCTACAAATTTGGTAATGAAAACTACAACTAATGTGAACGTTTGACTCAAACAGTTGCTGTGGGGGTGGAAACATCATGCTTTGGGGCTGTTTTTCTGCTAAGTAGACAGGACGATTGATCCGTGTTAAGGAAAGAATAAATGGGGCCATGTATCATGAGATTTTGAACCAAAATCTACTTCCATCAGTGAGATCTTTGGATGATTGACCAAATACTTATTTTCCGCCATAATTTAGAAGGAAATTCTTTGAAATTCCTACAATGTGAATTCCTGGATTTTTTTTTCACATTCTGTCTCTCACAGTTGAAGTGTACTTATGATGAAAATTACAGACCTCTGTCATCATTTTAAGTGGGAGAACTTGCACAATCGGTGGCTGACTAAATAATTTTGTGCCCCACTGTATATGTGTTAAAAAAAACTTTTGAATTCCCTTTCCATTTGAAAACCAATACTATGTTACATGACTTTCGGGAAGCTCAGACCGACAAACCCCTTTTATTCTTATTCCTCTATTATTCCCATTCTGCCCGTCTCTGGCCCCTGGCCTGCTGCCCCTGTCTCCATTAAGTGCATTTCCTGTTTGTCTCAGAGTGCATCAGTGGGCAGCCATGTTCAGACAATATGACCAGCTTAAAGTAATCATAGTGCATCAAGGAAGTGTAGTTAAAGAAATGCCCTTCCCCGCTTAGAAGTGTTGTCATGGTTACGACGACAACTGAGGGTTAGAACAGGAAATATTTGTATTTTTTTTAACACAGCGCTTAAAAAATATTGTGCTGTGGAATATATCTTGTTTTTTTTCGTTATTTTTTGTTAATGCAGGTAGCAGCTTTTTAACAAGCTCTGTGATAAGACTCTAATGTCACCGCTGGGTGATGCGAAGGAAGAGAGTGCACGCGCAAGACCAGTTCTTTTGTCAGTGAGTCGTCAAGGATACAAATATGCTTTTCCCGGACCACGATGAGTCAGCATAATATACTCTCACTGGTCCTTGAACCCACACGTGGTCAGCCATTCAAGATGATTTGGAAAATCACAGCAAAAGCTGGCTGTTTTGTCCTTTGTGCAAAGGTGCACATTGAAAAGTAGAAATAAACAAGCGGTGTGTAGGAGAGGGATGTAAAATATATGGGCCAAAGGCCTGATCAGGCCCTTGAACGGTTTTAATCCGTCCCGCGGGATAGGTTTGCTAAATGCAAAAATAAGATGCCTTTTTTACAAACCCCATTTCCATATGAGTTGGGAAATTGTGTTAGTTGTAAATATAAACTAAATAAAATGATTTGCAAATCCTGTTCAATCCATATTCAATTGAATGCACTACAAAGAGAAGATATTTGATGTTCAAACTCATAAACTTTTTTTTTTTGCAAATAATAATTAACTTAGAATTTCATGGCTGCAACACGTGCCAAAGTAGTTGGGAAAGGACATGTTCACCACTGTGTTACATCACCTTTTCTTGTAACAACACCCAATAAACGTTTGGAAACTGAGGAAAAACTAATGTTGAAGCTTTGAAAGTGGAATTCTTTCCCATTCTTTTTTTATGTAGAGCTTCAGTCTGAGGTCTCCGCTGTCTTATTTTACGCTTCATAATGTGCCACACATTTTCGACGGGACACATGTATGGACTGGTGGGCCAGGAAAGTACGCGCTCTCTTTTTTTTTTACAAAGCCACGTTGTCGTAACACGTGCTGAATGCGGCTTGGCGTTGTCTTACTGAAATAAGCAGGGGCGTCCATGAAAAAGACGGCGCTTAGATGGCAGCATATATTGTTCCAAAACCTGTATGTACCTTTCAGTATTAATGGTGCCTTCACAGATGTGTAAGTTACCCATGCCTTGGGCACTAATGCACCCCCATACCATCACAGATGCTGGCTTTTGAACTTTGCGTTTTTTTTTAATATCTCGATATTTTTAGGCCATGTCACGATACACGATATATATCTCGATATTTTGCCTTAGCCTTGAATGAACTCTTGGTGCATATAATCACAGAATTTTGATGATTCTATGTGTCAACATTAAAACATTCTTCTTCATACTGCATTAATATATGCTCATTTTAAACTTTCATGCAGAGAGGGAAATCCCAACTAAGTAAATTGACCAAAACTGTATTCATTAAACAGTTATTGAGCAGTAGCACAAACATTCATGTCATTTCAAAACCAAGACATTTTGAAACAAGCTATGAGTGCACTTTTGTGCATGATGTCACTAAGATGACATATCAAAACAACACTAAATTAAAGTGCAATTTTTGTACAGCACGCCACTACAATAGTTTAAAACAAATAAAGTGCACTTTTATGCATGATGTCACACAAGATGTATCAATAACTGTCAAATAAAAATTAGCTGCATAATAGGAAATCAAATAGTGAAGTGAATTATATTTATAAAGCGCTTTTCTCGAGTGACTCAAAGCGCTTCACATAGTGAAACCCAATATCTAAGTTACATTTAAACCAGTGTGGGTGGCACTGGGAGCAGGTGGGTAAAGTGTCTTGCCCAAGAACACAACGGCAGTGACTAGGATAGCGGAAGCGGGAATCGAACCTGCAACCCTCAAATTGCTGGCACGGCCACTCTACCAACCGAGCTACGCCGCCCCACACAAATAGTGTTCGTCCTTCGATATGTGGTAGGTTACTGCGGACATTATCTCCTTTTGTTGTTGACAATTTTTGTCATACGGTGTTGATCTGGAAATATTTGCCTCTGCATTTTGATGGTCTGGGTGTGTGGCACCGAATGGAGATGTTGACATGCGGAGTAAGAACTCTTCATTCTCCAGCAGGTGACTTTTCAAATGATGCTACGTATTAGACGTAATGCTACTTTTTGTAGCAACGCTTTTGCTGCGGTTGTCTGTTCGACATATTCCCACTTGAAGCCAAACCACCGCCAGACGATGGACCCCCTGCTGTTTTTCTTGGGAATTAATCCTTCCTTCATTTTTTACCAGATTCGCATCTTCTTTCCCTCGTATTACCACTCGCACCACAGCTAACGTTACCCATGCTGCTACCTCTCTGCTCCGCGAGGGCGTATATGTATGTGACAATGTAAAAAGGCGCGCTTGTTGTCTGTGAGAAGGAGAGACAACAAAGAGTGGGAAGAGCCTGTAGTGTAATGCCCGCAGCTAAAAGCAACTGCGTGAAAACGTGTACTCGAATATCACGATATAGTCATTTTCTATATCGCACAGAGACAAACCCGTGATATATCCAGTATATCGATATATCGACCAGCCCTTGTTCCTAATATGAGCTGGTAGTGTGTTCCATGCATGTGTGCCTCTCATTGAGAAAACCATTTGACTAAACTTAGTCGGACGTCGTTGAATGTTACAAGCACCCCTGGCTAGGGCTCTGGTGTTGACTTGATTCCACCTTTTGTGGTGGAGGGGCAAGCTCATTCCAAACTCTATAAACAAAACATACAGTGGGGCAAAAAAGTATTTAGTCAGCCACCAATTGGGCAAGTTTTCCCACTTAAAATGATGGCAGAGGTCTGTAATTTTCATCATAGGTACACTTCAACTGTGAGAGACAGAATGTGGGGAAAAAAATCCAGGAATTCACATTGTAGGAATTTTAAAGAATTTATTTGTAAATTATGGTGGAAAATAAGTATTTGGTCAACCATTCAAAGCTCTCACTGATGGAAGAAGGTTTTGGCTCAAAATCTCACGATACATGGCCCCATTCATTCTTTCCTTAACACGGGTTAATCGTCCTGTCCCCTTAGCAGAAAAACAGCCCCAAAGCATGATGTTTCCACCCCCAGGCTTCACAGTAGGTATGGTGTTCTTGGGATGCAACTCAGTATTCTTCTTCCTCCAAACACGACGAGTTGAGTTTATACCAAAAAGTTGTATTTTGGTTTCATCTGACCACATGACATTCTCCCAATCCTCTGCTGCAGGGGTAGGGAACCTATGGCTCTAGAGCCAGATGTGGCTCTTTTGATGACTGCATATGGCTCTCAGATAAATCTTAGCTGACATTGCTTAACACGATAAGTAATGAATAATTCCGCTGGTAATCACGATGTTAAAAATAACGTTCAAAATATAAAACATCCTCATGCATTTTAATCCATCCATCCATTTCCTACCGCACCTGTTCAAGAAATAACAATGTTATTAAAAAGAATTAGAGACCTATTATACTGTAAAAATTTTGGTCTTCCATGCATTTAGTTGTATTCAGTGTTAAAAAATATATGGCTCTCACGGAAATACATTTTAAAATGTTTGGCTTTCATGGCTCCCCCAGCCAAAAAGGTTCCTGACCCCTGCTGTGCTGTATCATCCATGTATCCATTTTGGTATAAACTCAACTCGTGTTTGGAGGAAGAAGAATACTGAGTTGAATCCCAAGAACACCATACCTACTGTGAAGCATAGGGGTGGAAACATCATGCTTTGGGGCTGTTTTTCTGCTAAGGGGACAGGACGATTGATCCGTGTTAAGGAAAGAATGAACGGGGCCATGTATCGTGAGATTTTTAGCCAAAACCTCCGTCCATCAGTGAGAGCTTTGAATGGTTGACCAAATACTTATTTTCCACCATAATTTACAAATAAATTCTTTAAAATTCCGACAATGTGAATTCCTGGATTTTTTTTCACATTCTGTCTCTCACAGTTGAAGTGTCCCTATGATGAAAATTACAGACCTCTGTCATCGTTTTAAGTGGGAGAACTTGCACAATCGGTGGCTGACTAAATACTATTTTGCCCCACTGTACATCCAAAATTGTCTGATTGTTATCCAAATCTAAAATGTGTGAACGGTACCCATCCGTAGTGTGTACCCTTATTAGAACAGTTGGAAAACGTCAACATTTATCTTTGATTTTGTGTTGCGTTTCATGGGATTTGCGGACTGAACAGCTAAGCATTATTTAAATTCCTGCACCTGCGTAGTGTTTCAATGGACTAAAATGCACTTTTCTTGTGTTCTTGTGTTTGTCTCGCACGGTGTGACTCCACGTCCGCAGTACTGGATCAATGAGTTCACCAGCTCCCTCGGCATCGGCGTCTTCCACTCAGGGATCGAGATCTATGGCCGAGGTGAACCTAACAACCCCACTGGCGCCACCTTACTCAACTCAAAGCATTTTTAAATGACTCTGTGTGTGTATTTGTGTTTGTGAATTAGAGTTTGCCTACGGGGGACATCCTTACCCCTTCTCAGGAATCTTTGAGATCACGCCCGGTGATGCAACAGAACTGGGCGACACCTTTAAATTCAAGTAAGCAGATTGTGAAGCAATTTTCAAAGTATTTTTATGATTATTTGTGTTTGCGTGCTGTCTGTTACTTCTGCTCTGATTAATGTGCCCTGCAGTGTTAGACTGACATACAAACACACAACACACACATCTCTACTGCCTACGGAATCACAGCAATAACTAATACATAAATATAGCATCTTTTTCAGGAAAAATAGGATAGTACAGTGTCTCTTTTGTTTTGTCTTTATGTTTCAAAGTGGTTAACGTCCTTGAGTTTAAAATACAAAAAATACTGCTACTATTAATGATAGTAATTAAATAAAATATAAATACAAAATAGAGGTAAATGCTGTGCAAAAAACAACAAAATATAACTGTTTTTTATTATTTTTGTATTTGTTGTAGAAATTGAATATTACATTGTAATAATACATTGGGTAACTTATTTTTACACATATTAAAATATTAATATAAAAATATTGTATTGTAGGTTTTGCATGAATTCCTCCATTGTGGCATAGAACGATCCCACTGTTTCTTCTGTTCTACGGTATACCGGTACTAATAAAGCACTGCGTTATAATGAACTAAAAACAGTACTATGCTACTTTTGA
The DNA here is from genome assembly GCF_033978795.1 of Nerophis ophidion. Classification (NCBI taxonomy): domain Eukaryota; kingdom Metazoa; phylum Chordata; class Actinopteri; order Syngnathiformes; family Syngnathidae; genus Nerophis; species Nerophis ophidion. Next base: position 53,909,347 of record NC_084619.1, on the reverse strand, counting down.
AAAATACCGGTACTTATGGTTTTCCGGACATGAAGTCGTGCCGTCGTCACGTCGTTATACTGCTGGTAGGATGAGCAAGCGGCGCATGTTAGGCAGCGCATACGTCCGGTGTACTTACAAGCAGACAAACCGTGGAGACATGAAAGGGGAGAATGATGTATTTTGGCTTAAAAACAAATAACGGTGAAGATTTTCACACTGAAGCGCCGCTCTTGAAGAGGTGTTTTAAACATGGCTCGCTAGCTATAGCGGCTAACGTCCTTCCACAGTCGGCAGTGTTTTAGCTTCTTCTAAATCACTAATCATCACCTCCACGGCAACAAATAAACCATGTTTCTTAAAAGTATGATTTTTGCAAGACGAGGAAGAGCTAAACATTGGTCACTACACACTGTAACAAGATACAGTAGCTAACCGCTAACAGCAAGTTAGCACTCCTGAATGGAAATGCAATGGGTGCATCTACACAGACAACGGCTGTAATGATACCAAGTACAAGGGCCATATATAGTCAAAACTACAATGATTTAGGGCTGGGCGATATATCTATATACTCGATATATTGCGGGTTTGTCTCTGTGCGATATACAAAATGACTATCGTGATATTCGAGTATATGTTCTCACGCAGTTGCTTTTAGCTGCGGGCATTACACTACAGGCTTTTCTCAGTCTTTATTGTCTCTCCTTCTCACAGAGACATAAAACAAGCGCACCTTCTTACATACGTCCCATACTGCAACGTCATACGCCCTCGCGGAGCAGAGAGGTAGCGGCATGGGTAAAGTTAGCTGTGATGCTAGCACAGTGATGCGAGTGGTAATACAAGAGAAAGAAGATGCGAATCTGGTAACAAATGAAGGAAAAATTAATTCCAAGAAAAAAAGCACGGGTTCCATCGTCTGGCGGTGGTTTGGCTTCAAGCGGAAAGTTGTCGAACAGACAAGAGTAATATGTCATGTATGCGGCAAATGCGTTGCTACAAAAAGTAGCAGTACTACTAATTTGTAGCGTCATTTGAAAAGTGCTTGAAGAGTGCTTGAAACACCGCATGTCAACATCTCCGTTCCGTGCCACACCCACAAAATGCCCAAGCAACCATTTCCACATCAACACCGTATGAAAAAAATAGTCAAAAACAGAAGGAGATAAAGTCCGCAGGAAACTACAACATAGCGAAGGACATACAGTGTTTGATTTCCTATGATGGATATCATTTTTATATGACAGTTATTGAAATATCTTGTCTGACACCATGCAAAAAAGTGCACTTTGTTTTCAACTATTGTAGTGGCGTTCTGTACAAAAAGTGCACTTTAATTTAGTGTTGTTTTGATATGACTTTTTAGTGACATCATGCACAAAAGTGCACTAATAACTTCTTTTAAAATGTCTCGAACAATCGTGCACTTTCTGTTTTGGAAATGACATGAATGTTTGTGCCACTGCTTAATAACTGTTTAATTAACATGGTTTTGGTAAATTTGACTTGACTTGGCTTCACGGTGGCAGAGGGGTTAGTGCGTCTGCCTCACAATACGAAGTTCCTGCAGTCCTGGGTTCAAATCCAGGCTCGGGATCTTTCTGTGTGGAGTTTGCATGTTCTCCCCGTGAATGCGTGGGTTCCCTCCGGGTACTCCGGCTTCCTCCCACTTCCAAAGACATGCACCTGGGGATAGGTTGATTGGCAACACTAAATTGGCCCTAGTGTGTGAGTGTGAGTGTGAATGTTGTCTGTCTATCTGTGTTGGCCCTGCGATGAGGTGGCGACTTGTCCAGGGTGTACCCTGCCTTCCGCCCGATTGTAGCTGAGATAGGCGCCAGCGCCCCCCGCGACCCCGAAAGGGAATAAGCGGTAGCAAATGGATGGATGGATGGACTCAACTTGTGATTTCCCTCTCTGCATGAAAGTTTCAAATGAACATATATTAATGCAGTATGAACAAGAATGTTTTAATGTAGACACACAGAATCATCATACTGCTGTGATTATATGCATCAAGTGTTCATTCAAAGCTAAGGCAAAATATCGAGATATATATCGTGTATCGTGCCTTGGCCTAAAAATATCGAGATATTAATAAAAGGCCATATCGCCCAGCCCGACAATGATTACGTTGATATTTTTTATTATCGCAAAATCTTTTCTCATATTTATTGTTTATTATCTCAGGAAATAGATCTCTGGACACATGAGGACTTTTATTTAGACCCATGTATGATTCTGTAACTACTTGGTATTGAACTGATACCAGAATTTGTAGTATCACCCAGAACATATGTAAAGTATCCAAACAACAGAAGAATAAGCGATCATTTTAACAGAAGTGTAGATAAAACAGGTTAAAAGAGAAAGTAAGAAGATATTAAAATTAAATGAACAAGTAGATAAATAATCAATTTTATACAGGTTGTCCTTCATAATTTTTTCAAAATAATACAATGTAAAATGACACAATATGTTACTGTATACGCCAGCAGCCAATTAAGAGATTTTGTTTGATTACTTACTACAAAAAGACAAGTTGTCTCCTGTGTTCACTATGTTATTTAATGCAAAAATAGTTTTTTGATTGCAATAAGAAACATATATTTATTATCCATCCATCCATTTTCTACCGCTTATTCCCTTTTGGGGTCGCGGGGGGCGCTGGCGCCTATCTCAGCTACAATCGGGCGGAAGGCGGGGTACACCCTGGACCAGTCGCCCCCTCATCGCAGGGCCAACACAGATTGACAGACAACATTCATTCACACACTAGGGCCAATTTAGTGTTGCCAATCAACCTATCCCCAGGTGCATGTCTTTTATATTCGATTTTTTTGTTAAAACAAAGCCAATAATTATATTTTCTTTATGTCCCCTCTATTTTGTAAAAGTATCAAAATACATTTTTGTAACGGCACCAGTACCAAAATATTGGTATCGGCACAACCTAGTTTCTATTGGGAAGAACAGTTTTATAACTTTAACCTTGGAGGATGCACTGTATAAGAATTGTGGCATTATGTTTGTGATGTGTTTACACACTTGTTTATAGACGCGCGCGCGTGTGTGTGTGTGTGTGTGTGTGTGTGTGTGTGTGTGTGTGTGTGTGTGTGTGTGTGTGTGTGTGCACACGTGTGCACGCAGGGAAGCCATCGTCCTTGGCAGCACCGACTTCACCGAGGACGACGTGGAGCAGGTCATCGAGGAAATGGGGAAAGAGTACAAAGGCAACGCTTATCACCTCATGCACAAGAACTGCAACCACTTCTCCTCAGCACTGTCAGAGGTACACACACACACGCATAAACACACATATACTGGTTATCATTTGAAATGGGGACCAAGTTTATGATCATCACTTGTGGGGACCACCCTTTCTACAGATTGTGGAAGCATAAAAAAAATTAGGTAAAATGGCCACTGCCCAGTTAGCTCATATACGTCTTTAAATCTCTGGATTGATGAAGTAATGTGCCGATCATTCTTACTGGGGACCCTGGGGAAAAATAATTAATATGGTTCATGGGAACCAAATTTAAATAATTTTGCATAATTCACACAAATTTGTACGTGACTACTGAGGACCAATTAAAAAAAAAAGAAAAAAAGTTCAACTTAAATATAACATGATCAAGCTTAAAAATCACTTGGGCATCTTCAAAATGGATCTGACTATCATTTAAAGGGGAACATTATCACCAGACCTATGTAAGCGTCAATATATACCTTGATGTTGCAGAAAAAAGACCATATGTTTTTTAACCGATTTCCGAACTCTAAAAAGGGTGAATTTGGCGATTGAAACGCCTTTCAATTGTTCGCTGTCGGAGCAATGACCTTTCAGCTGTGACGTCACAACGGGAAGCAATCCGCCATTTTCTCAAACCAAATACACACACCAAGACAAATCAGCTCTGTTATTTTCCGTTTTTTCGACTGTTTTCCGTACCTTGGAGACATCATGCCTCGTCGGTGTGTTGTCGGAGGGTGTAACAACACTAACAGGGACGGATTCAAGTTGAATTACGTGGAGTGTGCTAATCAGACATATCAATGGTCACGGCTTGCTAATGGATGCTAACATGCTATTTAGGCTAGCTGTATGTACACATTGCATCATTATGCCTCATTTGTAGCTATATTTGCATCCAGCCTTTCCCTCCACCCACATTTAATGCCAAACAAACACATTTTTATTGGTTTTAACCCTTCTGAAATTGTGATAATGTTCCCCTTTACAAAGGTTTCCCTTTAGGGGACCCTTTTTTTTTTGTCCCCATACCGTCAGAGGTCCCCTGAAGGTGACTGTGTAAACAGAGCAATGTTCCCATTAAGTAAGCATTGCCAGAACACTAGTACTGTCATGGATATAAAATCACTATAGGAAGTCATGGAAATAGGAAAATAATCTGTTCCAACGACCTTCCCAAAACCTTAATCAACTGAACAGGAAATGTTTTTTACAGGATTTACTGTCATGCAGGTGTGAATAAAGTGAACAGCTTGTTTGTACATTATATTATGCTCAAAAACACATTGCGTCTGAATATGTGGTCAGCGAAACGCTGCGTTGGGTTATTGATCCGTTTTGAAAATCTCTGTTGCAATGCGTTAGGTGGCTCCTACAATAAGCAGCTGCTGCTAGTTGTGGCCAGCTAACAGTGCTGGCCACGAGTAGCAGATGTTAACATTTGGTGAGCAGGGTGAAAGGCGCAAAGTGTTTCATTATTGATGAGGAGATGAGCTCATGTTAAATGAAGGTTAAAGTGTCGCGTTCCAGCTCAGCCTTCACAGCAGTGCTTTCTTTTCTTGGGAGGAAACTGTTTACGTGATAAACAGTACAGTGCAAAGAATGTGTGTGTGTGCGTGTGTGCGTGTGTGTAAACGATGCATGAATAGGGTTTTTCCTGCACACTGAGTGGGCACACTTGCATCACAGCGTGAATGTGTGGTCTAAATCGGCTTATCCCGCTCTGACTAACGAGCAGGGAGTCTTAGAGTTAGTCCCAGCGCCGAAATGCGGATTAAAACACAACGATACAAACCCAGTCTTGCACAGCCAGCTGGTGTGCGCACTCACACACGCTAACACACTAACGCTTGTGTTGTCGTTTTGAAGAAGTGAGGCAATCATTGTTCTTTTCCTGCGCTGTTTAAAAGCACCGTGATGTAAATTCTCACACGAGCTGCAAATGTCTTTTTTTTCTTGTCTTATTTAGTTAAAATAAAAGTACCAATGATTGTCACAAACACACTAGGTGTAGTGAAATCTGTCCTCTGTATATGACCCATTCTCTTGATCACCCCCTTGGAAGTGAGGGGAGCAGTGGTCAGCAGCGGTGCCGCGCCCGGGAATCATTTATGGGGATTTAACCCCCAATTCGAACCCTTAATGCTGAGTGCCAAGCAGGGACCAGCATTTACATTTTAGAGTAGAGATGTGCCCGTCGGGGGCCAATAGTTGGTTGTTGGGAAATGACCAAAATTCAATGGTCAAATCAACGTCAGAACACAACATTGATTAAACGTCGTCAAAAAGCATGTTGTTTCAACGTTGTATTTGTGTTGTAGATTATTGGTGTCAAGACGGGGGGGTTGCAGCTTGCTGCAAGATTTTTTCTTCTGTGATGCAAACAGACTAGACCGGTTTGAAGGTAAAAACATGATTTTAATTTTAACTCAAAAGCTACAAACAAAAGGCGCTCACAGTGGAGGCACAAAACTTAACGCAGGGAACAAAAATAATACTTTAACAAACTATTACCATAAAACAAACAACACTTACTGTGACATGAGCAAAGCAGCATGAACTATGAACATCAGTACGAACTATGTCATGGACAGAGCAAACACAAGAGTGATAACACCAGAACGACCAACAGAAAATGACAGGCTTAAATAGTGACATGATTAAAAACAGGTGCGTAAGTTCAAACAAATGAGGCAGGTGAAACTAGTGGTTGTCATGGAAACTAAAACAAACCAGGGTGCGCAAAAACAGGAACTAATGGAGTCAAAAACAAAACGGAACATAACTAAACAGAATCCAGACCGCAGAACATGACGATTGGTTGGAAAATGACCAAAATTCAATGTTCAAAACAACGTCAGAAAAAGACATTGAATATTCATGGTCAAAAAGCATGTTGTTTCAACATTGTATTTGTGTTGTAGAATATTGATCGGGAAATGACCAAAATTCAATGGTCAAATCAATGTCAGAACACAGTATTGTTGAAACGTTGTCAAAAGGTATGTAGTTTCAACGTTGTTTTTGTTTTTAGAATATTGGTTCGAAAAATACCAAAATTCAATGGTTAAATCATCGTCAGAACCCAACATTGAATAAATGTTATCAAAAAGTATGTTGTTTCAAAGTTGTATTTGTGTTGTCGAATATTGATCGGGAAATTATCAAAATTCAATGGTCAAATCAATGTCAGAACACAATATTGTTTAAACGTTGTCAAAAGGTATGTTGTTTCAACATTGTTTTTGTGTTTAGAATATTGGTTCGGAAAATACCAAAATTCAATGGTTAAATCATCGTCAGAACTAAACATTGAATAAATGCTATCAAAAAGTATTTTGTTTCAAAGTTGTATTTGTGTTGTCGAATATTGATCGGGAAATGACCAAAATTCAATGGTCAAATCAACGTCGCAACCTGACACTGATTAGATGTCATCAAAAAGCATGTTGTTTCAACTTTTTATTTGTGTTGTAGAATATTGGTTTAGAAATGACCAAAATTGAACAGTCAAATCTTTTTTAACTGAGCTCAAACAATCTTTACCACAGCTGTATTTACATGCTAAAGATTATAATCACCTAAAAGGTTCCTTCAAAAGTGATGCACGCACAGAAAGACATACCGTATTTTCCAAACTATAGTGCGCACCGATATATAAGCTGCACCCACTAAATTTTAGAAGGTAAAAATATTTTTCCACATATTAGCTGCACCATGCTATAAGCCACGTAAATACATGTTATGAACGGCGTGGCGCAGTTGGGAGAGTGGCAGTTCCAGCAACCTGAGGGTTCCTGTTCAATCCCCACCTTTTACCATTTCAGTCATGTCTGTTGTGTCCTTGAGCAAGACACTTCACCCTTGCTCCTGATGGGTCCTGGTTAGCGACATACATGGCAGCTCCCGCCATCAGTGTGTGAATATGTGTGTGAATGGGGAAATAGTGTCAAAGCGCTTTGAGTTCCTTAAAAAAGGTAGAAAAGCGCTATACAAGTACAACAAACAAAACAGAAGTCACCGTCATGGACCCACAAGCTGCGGACACTAGCTCTCCAATTAGCTATACCAACTCAATAACTCCATGGTGATGTTTTGGTAAATTTACTAAGGAACTTGTGAACTCTAGGAACAATAAAAATGGAATACAATTGTAAGTTAATAGTACTAACACAGACACTTGTAAACGTATTTGCATATTAGCTTTCAACGCAAGCTTGATTACATTACGATAGCACGTAAAATTATGCATGAAAACACCACTATTAAACGTGATGGTTTAGTAAGTATCAACTGTTTAAGTTATGTTGCTTGGAGTAATGAATGAAGAAACCATACAAGTAGAAACGCTATGGACGACTAGTAGACCGAACGACACTTGTACTTCCAGTTCAAGGCACTAAACAGAAGGAAATACTGTTGACGGTCACACCCCAGCACCTGCAGTGAGCGAACGCGTCCAAAATATTGCACGATAGCACAAACAATAACGCAGCTTTTTGGTGTTTTAGGAAAACTATTTGTTGAATACAAAATGCCCCCCTATACTTGACTTTTCAGTTTGCGGCCCTTGGCGGAAAAAGTTTAGACGCCCCCTGATCTAAAATATTACAAGGTCTCAAAATAAAAATAAAATGTATTTAAAATATAAACACAGTTTAGTTAGTTTATTAAAAAAATAAAATGCACTAACTTTTGAATTTATTAGAAAAATTACAACAACCATAAGAAACACTGTTAAATGTGTAACTGAATATTAATATTTGCGAACAGGCAGAATAGGTTATGCAGTTACACAATCATATTAATAATATTTTTCCTAACTATAGTAAAAATGTGAGAAAAAAGAGCAAAACAATCAGTATGTAATGAGAAAAAGCTGAAAGGTTCTAACTAATAATTAGTAATATAATAATATACTTAGTCACCAATAACACATTACTGAGTAATACATGTTTTATAGCATTTTTTACAAAAAGATATCAATACAGCCGCCACATACTTTGACTTTTCAGTAAGCAGCCCTAGGTGGAAAAATTTTGGACTCTACTTTTTTGGGATCAATATTATACCAAAAAAAAGCAGGTATCGGCAGCTTCGATATTTCAGTATGGATCCACACGTCCCTAAACACGGCAATAACAACATCCCTTGCAAGCTTTGAGCACACCCACTTTTCATTCAACTCCTATTAACCTTTCCTCTGCTTCCCCCGCCACTGTGGGGTCCCCAAATAGCTGGGAAGGAGATGCCTGTAATATGATTCCTTGATTTTGGACTTCCAAAATCAGCATGTCCTTATGCATCGTGCCAACAGGGTGACATTACACCTGAAAGGCCAAGTTCATTGTTATTTATACATTTAATTTCATAATTCCCATACCATCATCAAACAAAAATATGTTTATTAAGCAAGTTTTTTTTGGTCCGTATCTGAAGATAAATATACTTGACAGGTGATTCTGTTATCTTTTTACTTTATTTATTTTTATTTGATCTTTGGTGATGTATATGTTGTGTTTTACACATTTTCAAAATACTGGAAGCAGGTCACTTTTATACAGTACATTGTTATTTCTCATTCATCAGGATTTAACTGATAAGTTGACTGTTCAGTTTGTCTTAGAAGACATTTGGCCTCTTATCCGAGTAGTTTTCATCAGTTCATGCTTATAAAATTAGCTTGGACAAATCTAGTCGGACTGCTTGGTGCCAAGGTCCTAACATATGCAGAGGAATGCATGCTTTTTGTTCTTTTGTGGTGAAAAAAAGAATGTTCGGATCAACAAATGCTATCTATAGAACCAAATTGTTTGTACACCGTATAAAATCTTATCGTATCATTCTGTTTTTAAAATGTATCGTCTTTGAATCGCATCATTACCACGTCCCTAGACATGTATTGAATCACACATCACAAGGAAATGTACAACTCTATAGGACTAATCCTCACCAACATGGCTTAAAATAAACAGATTTTTTTAGTACCATTTTCACTGGAGGACTAGAGGAAAAGGCACCGAGTAGAAGAACCAGTATGTCGTGGCTTGTGCAGCCCTTTGAGACACTATGATTTAGGGTTTTATAAATAAACATTGATTGATTGATTGACATTGAAGAAGACACAAGAAGCTAACCGCTAAAGCTTCAATGTAAAGTAAGAGTGATCGATCCAGATTTCGATGCTATCAATACTTAGTACAGTATCAGTATATAAATGATACAAAAGTGATTAGATCAATATTTTCTTCTCTTTATTAGTACAAAATATTTTTGTTATTGTTTGCAAAGTCAGGAATTCTAGCTATATATATATATATATGTATATATATATATATATATATATATATATATATATATATATATATAAATAAATAAAATAAATAGTTGAATTTCAGACGGCACTTATCAAATACACAGTAATAAAAACTAAGTTGTTCTACTAACTGTACTGTGCTTGCTGGGTACTAAAAAAACAACAATATTTACCTTTCACTATTTGAGTAACGTCACTTCCGAGTTTCCAGAAGATGGCGCCAGTATGTGCTTTGCCCTGCCGTCTCTCGCTGTCAGCTCTGTGTCGGGCCCGACCTGGATTAGCTGCGCCCTGGGACGTGCTGGCCCCCGCCAGGTTCGGTCTTGTGAACGCAAGATCTTTGACAAACATATCGTTTATCCTGAAGGATATCTTCACTTCCCGCGGGCGGCGGACTTGACTTCCTCTGTGTGACGGAAACATGGCTGAGAGCCGGTGAGTCTGCCCCACTTAATGAACTTCTGCCTCCGGAGTGTTCCTACATTAATTCTTCGCGGTCGTCCGGTCGAAAAGGAGGAGGACTAGCAGTCGTTTTTAAAAATGACTTTAAATGCCGTCAGATCCGCCTGCAATCCTCCTTTATCAAGCTTTGAACTGTGCATGTTTGAGCTGGAGGGGGCGTGGCCTCCAGTTCCAGCTGAATTTCGGGAGATTTTCGGTAGAAAATTTCTTCCGGGAAGTTTTCGGGAGAGGCGCTGAATTTCGGGAGTCTCCCGGAAAATCCGGGAGGGTTGGAAAGTATGGGGAAACGTGTCACGTCAAATCTATTTGTGGCGGTCCAAATGCATCACAATAAAGTATCAGAAACCGGAGTTTGACTCTAGGACGGAATATTTCACCCCGTCTCTTCTCCTTTTTTTGCGCGCAGATCCTGTGCGGCCGCGAAATCCCACGCTGGGTCAACCGCCTGGCCTACTTCAGCTCGTGCGTGCCCTTCCTGCAGAGCTGCCTGCCCAAAGAGTGGCTCACCCCGGCCGCCTTGCAGTCCAGCGTCAGCCAGGAGCTCCACGCCGCGGGCGATCTGGAGGAGGCCGAGGACGCCGCCGCCAGCGCCTCCTTGGCGTCCGTGTCGCCTTCCTCCTCCTCGGGGCCCACCTCCATGCCGCTGCAGTCCCGCCACCAGCCACGCCGGTAGGAGCGAGGACACGTGCAGGTCCGATACTTTTGGAATCCAAACAATCACCAGCCACATTTGGATCGGACCAGTTGTCACTGGTTGAATGGTGCTACTCCTCTCACTTCTGACCCCACTGGGCCTTTTTAGGTTTTCCTCCTACGTTGTGTTCCAGGTTTTCCGAGCCAAATGCCGTCCTGTTTTTTTGGGCTGGGACCGGACCTCAAGATCAACCTGTTTTTTAACGACTTTGGCTAACAGAACCTCATGCAGGTTAGTTTTTATTATTCTTTAGCGGCTGAAGGAGAATTGACTTCTTTCTTAGTAGCGAGCTCCGTGGTGCCTTCGAGCACGCTTTTTACTCCCAGTGTGTTACCTGGACCTCCCACAAGTCCCAGGTCACCTGTTTGGCCTTGAGTAAAGCCTGGAAGAGCGCATCCATTCTTTATGTGTGTTTTTTTTTCTGAGCACGGCAACAACTTTTTCTCACGTTTGTCAACATCAGCAGATGATGAGCGCACAATCGAATCCTCCTTTCATGGAAATATTTTTGTGCCGCCATGCAAAGCAGGACTTTTCAATTCAATCTTTTTTTTTCAAATTCTATTTCTCTAATGTTGACTATTTTTTGTTCCATTTTTGTTGACAAAACTCAGGTCCTCCAAAGGTCTTTTCCAGACTTTTTCATTTGACTGTTTAGTCGTTTTGTAATGCAGCCTGGCACTTTTTATACTCTTTGATTAAAAGAAAACAACCTAGAGTCCAATATGGTCCACTTCTCTTTACATTAAAGCCCAAAGTATTCATACACTCACTCAAGTTTTTTGTATTGGTGGAATGCAGTGCTTCTCAATTATTTCTTGTCATGCTCCCCCTTGGGGACGTCACTTTTTTCACTCCCTCCCTAAATTTTATACAATTGAGAACCTGATAATATTTATTTATCAGTCCAAAACCACTCTATGAGTTGCTAGCACAAGCACACGCACACACACACACACACACACACACACATAATAAATACAGTATATATACTATATACTGTATACTATATCCCTCAATCATCAGTAAATCTCCTGATGTTTGAGGGAACCCCTCATGAAGCAGTTCTGTAGAGATGAAGTAGTCTTGTGATTTTTCCCACACCTATATATGTATATGTATATATATATACACACACACACACAGTGGGGCAAAAAAAGTATTTAGTCAGCAACCGATTGTGCAAGTTCTCCCACTTAAAATGATGAGAGGTCTGTAATTTTCATCATAGGTACACTTCAACTGTGAGAGACAGAATGTGAAAAAAAAATCCAGAAATTCACATTGTTGGAATTTTAAAGAATTTATTTGGAAATTATGGTGGAAAATAAGTATTTGGTCAACCATTCAAAGCTCTCACTGATGGAAGGAGGTTTTGGCTCAAAATTTCACGATACATGGCCCCATTCATTCTTTCCTTAACACGGATCAATCTTTATGTCCCCTTAGCAGAAAAACAGCCCCAAAGCATGATGTTTCCACCCCCATGCTTCACAGTAGTTAAGGTGTTCTTGGGATGCAACTCAGTATTCTTCTTCCTCCAAACACAACAAGTTGAGTTTATACCAAAAAGTTATATTTTGGTTTCATCTGACCACATGACATTCTCCCAATCCTCTGCTGTATCATCCATGCCCACTCCACTATATAAGATGTTCTGGTCTAATGATTACAAAACTTTAAAAGCAGCGGTTCTCAAACTTTTTGCACCAAATACCACCTCAGGAAAAACATGGCTCTCCATGCACCACTGTAATGACAAACATTAAAATACAGTAGCGTAGTAGGCCTAAATCATAATTAAAAACAAGGCAGAAGTTTTATTAGTCGATGTATTATTTGTGGCCACTGTAACATTACACGCAGTTTGAACAAGGGCTGTCGTAAAAAAACATTTTCAAATAAACCACGGTTTTTATACTGAGCAAAAATTTGAACACAACACTTTTGAGTTGAACTAAATATCTAAAACTTTTACTACATACACAAAAGACCTATTCCTCTCAAATATTGTTCACGAATCTGACTAAAATCTGTGTTAGTGAGCATTTCTTCTTTACCAAGATAATCCATCCCACCTCACAGGTGTGGCATATCAAGATGCTGATTAAACGGCATGATTATTGCACAGGTGTGCCTTAGGCAGCCCACAATAAAAGGCCACTCTGAAATGTGCAGTTTTGCTTATTCGGGGCTCTGGGGGATCAAAAACACATTTAGTATCTGGTGTGACTCGCGTAATGCAACACATCTTCTGGGCATTGTGTGGATGAGGCTGTTGATCGTGGCCTGTGGAATGTTGGTCCACTCTTCAATGGCTGTGCCAAGTTGCTGGATATTGGCAGGAAGTGGAACACGCTGTCGTATACGCCGATCCACGGCATCCCAAATAGGCTCGATGTGTGACATGTCTGGTGAGTATGCTGACCATGCAAGAACTTGGATGTTTTCATCTTTCAGGTATTGTGTACAGATCCTTGCAACATGGGGCTGTGCCTTGTCATGCTGCAACATGAAGTGATGGTCTCGAGTGAATGGCACAACAATGGGCCTCAGGATCTCGTCAAGGTATCTCTGTGCTTTCAAAATGCTGTCAATAAAATGTACTTGCATTCGTTGTCCATAACATTCGCCTCCCCATACCATAACCCCATCACCACCACCATGGGCCACTCTATTCACAAGGTTGACATCACAAAACAGCTCTCCCACGCGACGCCACACACTGTCTGCGAACTGCCCTGAACAGTGAAAACCGGGATGCATCCGTGAAGAGAACACCTCTCCATTGTGCCAGATGCCATCGAACGTGAGCGTTTGCCCACCCAAGTCAGTTACGACAATGAACTGCAGTCAGGTAGAGACGCCAATGAGGACGGTAGCATGCAGATGAGTTTCCCCTGAGATGGGTTCTCACAGTTTGTGCGGATATTCTTTGGTTATGCAAACCAATTGCTGCAGCAGCTGTCCGGGTGGCTGGTCTCAGACGATCATGGAGGTGGCTGGTGTAATTACACGTGGTGTGCGGTTGTGAGGCCGGTTGGATGTACTGCCAAATTCTCTAAAACGCCTTTGGAGACAGCTTATTGGAGAGAAATGAAAATTTAAATCACAGGCAACAGCTCTGGTGGACATTCCTGCAGTCAGCCTGCCAACTGCACGTTCTCTCAAAACCTGCGACATCTGTGTGATAAAACTGCACCGTTAAGAGTGGCCTTTTATTGTAGGCTGCCTAAAGCACACCTGTGCAATAATCATGCTGTTTAATCAGCATCTTGATATGCCACACCTGTGAGGTGGGATTGTTTATCTTAGTAAAGAAGAAATGCTCACTAACACCGCTTTTAGACAGATTTGTGAACAATATTTGAGAGGACTCTGTACCACAGTTTGAGAATCCCTGCTTTGAGATAGGCATGGCTTGGGTGGTAGAGCGGCCGTGTCAGCAACGTGAGAGTTGTAGGTTCTATTCTAGCTTCCGCCATCTTAATCACGTTTTGTCTTGGGCAGGACACTTCACCCACTTTGATCCCATTTGGCACTGACACTGTTGTAGGACTGACTCCCTTAAAAAATAAATATCTGTATTTCATGTATGCAAACATGTTTTAGTACAACCAAAAGGGGGCGCCACACATGCCATGTGAAAAAATGTTTGCGGAATGCATGAAGGAAGTTCAACGTCTAGATTTTTGTGCACCTTTTTAAAGACTGATTTTCATATAAACTAAGTGGAACTAATGTGTACGACCTTGAGTGTGTTGGAAAATTGACTCGGATGGATTACATTTTCTGTGTTTTGCGTAAGCGAGGATGTTACCTTGTGTAATTGTTTATTAGAGGGGAGGTTTACCATAGTAAAACCCCAGTGCAAAATCCTCTACATGACAGGAGTCCTATGTGATTTTTAAAGATCGAAAAAACAAAGATTCTCTATAGAGCAAAGCCCTCTGTGTTTTTAGAACCTATGGCTAAAAGCTAGTCAAAGATCCTTTCCATGACAGGAGCTCTCTCTGATTTTAAAGATCTTTAAAACACTATGCAAAGATCTATTATAAGAAAGGAAGTTATCTGTGATTTTAAGGTCCTTAAAAAAAATCTTAGTCAAAGATCTTCTAGATGACCAACCGCTCTGCGTTTTTTGGACCTATGGCAAACACTAAACAATCCTCTATATGGCCAAGCATTCTGTAGTTTTTAGAGACATACTGCAAACATATCAAAGATCCTCTATATGACAGGATTCCTCTGTGATTTTACGGACATAAAACATTAATCAAAGATCCTGTATAAGACAGAGCGCTCTGCGTTATTAGGACCTATGGCAAACACTAGTCAAAGATTCTCCACACAACAGGAGTCTCCTGTGATTTTAAGGACCTAAAAAAAAAACCTTAGTCCAAGATCCTCTGATGACAGAGTGGTCTGTGTTTTTTTGACCTTTGGCAAAAACCTAGTCAAAGATACTTCATATAACAGGAGTCCCCTGTGATTTTAAGGACCTAAAAAAATCTTAGTCAGAGATTCTCCAGATGACTGAGTGCTCTGCCTTTTTAGGACCTATGGCAAACACTAGTCAAAGATCCTCTATATGGCCAAGCATTCTGCTGTTTTCAGAGACATGCTGCAAAAATGTCAAAGATCCTCTATATGACGGCATTTCTCGTATTTTAAGGACCTAAAAACACTAATCAAAGATCCTCTATAAGACAGAGCTCTCTGCGTTTTTAGGACCTATGGCAAACACTAGTCAAAGATCCTCTATATGGCCAAGCATTCTGCTGTTTTCAGAGACATGCTGCAAAAATGTCAAAGATCCTCTATATGACGGCATTTCTCGTATTTTAAGGACCTAAAAACACTAATCAAAGATCCTCTATAAGACAGAGCTCTCTGCATTTTTAGGACCTATGGCAAACACTAGTCAAAGATCCTCTATATGGCCAAGCATTCTGCTGTTTTCAGAGACATACTTCAAAAATGTCAAAGATCCTCTATATGATGGCATTTCTCGTATTTTAAGGACCTAAAAACACTAATCAAAGATCCTCTATAAGACGGAGCGCTCTGCGTTTTTAGGACCTATGGCAAACACTAGTCAAAGATTCTCCACACAACAGGAGTGTCCTGTGATTTTAAGGACCTAAAAAAAAACAACCTTAGTCCAAGACCCTCTGATGTCAGAGTGGTCTGCGTTTTTTCGACCTCTTGCAAAAACCTAATCAAAGATCCTCTCCCTGACAGGAGCACTCTGAAATGTTAAGGAATTTAAAAACACTATGCAAATATATGTTATATGGACAAGAAGTTCTCTGTGATTTTAAGGTCATTAAAAAAATCTTAGTCCAAGATCCCCTATATGACAGAGCACTCCGCGATTTTAGGACCTATGACAAACACTATAGATCCTCTATATGGCCAAGCAATCTGGTGATTTCAGAGACATACTGCAAAAACGTCAAAGATCCTCAACATGACAGCATTTCTTTGTGATTTTAAGGACCTAAAAACAGGGCGCTCTGCGTTTTTAGGACCTATGGCAAGCACTCGTCAAAGATCCTTCATATAACAGGAGTCCTCTGTGATTTTACGGTCCTAAAAAAAAACCTTAATCAAAGATCCTCTGGATGACAGAGTGTTCTGCATTTGTAAGACCTATGGCAAAAACACTTGTCAAAGATCCTCCATAGGATTGCGCATTCTAGTGTTTTCAGAGATGTTCTGCAAAATCGACATCCAAAGATCCTTCATATGACAGGAGCCCTCTGGGATTTTAAGGATTGAAAATACACTAGTCAAAGATCCTATATAACTGAGTGCCCTGCGTTTTTAGTATATATGGCAAAAATGATAGTCAAAGATTCTCCACATGACAGGAGCCCTCTTTGTTTTTAGCACCTATGGCAAAAAGACCATCGATATGACTGAGCATGCAACTGTTTTTTATAAGCTAGTGCAACAATTCTAGTCAAAGATCCTCTATGTGTCCGTAGCCCGCTGTGATTTGAAGGACGTAAAAACCTGAAGTCAAAAATAATCTATATAACAGAGCGCTCTGCGTTTTTAAGACTTACTGCAAAAACGCTAGTTAAAGAAGTTCTCCATGACTAGAGTCCTCTGTGATTTTAAGGATCGAAAAAACACCAGTCAAAGATTTTCTATATGACAAAGGACCACTAGGATATTTAGGACCTAAAAAATCTTAGTCAAAGCTCTTCTATGAGACAGACCTCTCATTTTTAAGGACCAACTTTAAACACTAGTCAAAAATCCTACATATGAGAGGAGTCTTGAGTTTTTCAGGACCTAAAAACCTTTTTAGTCAAAGATTCTCTACATGACAAGAACCCTCTGTGATTTTAAGGATTGGAAAAACACTAGCAAAGATCCTCTATATAACATGAGTGCCCTGCATTTTTAATATACATGGCAAAAATTATGGTCAAAGATCCTCCACATGACAGAAGCCCACTGTGATTTCAAGTACTTGAAAAAACGTTAGTCAAAGATCCTCTAAATGGCAAGAGCCCTCTGTTATTTTAAGGATTGGAAAAACACTAGTCAAAGATTCTCTATATGAGAGAGCGCCCTGTGTTTTTAGTATGTATGGAAAAAATGCTGGTCAAAGATCCTCCACATGACAGGATCCCTCTGTGATTTTAAGTACCTGAAAAAACCTTAGTCAAAGATCCTCTGTATGACCGAGCGCTCTGCGTTTTTAGCCCCTATGGTATGAATACTCGTCAAAGACCATCAATATGACTGAGCAATCTACTGTTTTTTAGAAGCTACTGCAAAAATGCTAGTCAAAGATCCTCTATATGACACTAGCCCGCTGTGATTTGAAGGACCTAAAAACGTTAAATCAAAAATAAACTATATGACAGAGCGCTCTGCGTTTTTAAGACCTACTGCAAAAACGCTATAGTTAAAGAAGTTCTCCATGACTTGAGTCCTCTGTGATTTTAAGGATCGAAAAAAACACCAGTCAAAGATCCTCTATATGACAGGATCCCTCTGTGATTTTAAGTACCTGAAAAAACCTTAGTCAAATAACCTCTATATGACGGAACGCTCTGCGTTTTTAGCACCTATGGCAAAAATACTCGTCAAACAAAGACCATCGATATGACTAAGCATTCTACTGTTTTTAGAAGCTACTGCAAAAATGTTAGTCAAAGATCCTCTATATGACACTAGCCCGCAGTGATTTGAAGGACCTAAAACGTTTAGATAGATAGATAGATAGATAGATAGTACTTTATTTATTCCGTCAGGAGAGTTCCTTCAGGAAAATTACAATTTTCAGCACAATCCCATTCAAGATCAGACAAACATTACAGGGAGACAGAACAGGATCGCTGACGGGTCTGCCGGCTTCCAGCGCCCCTTACAAAAAAGATGACATACAGGTAAACAAGGGGGGGGGAATAGAAGATTAAAATAAAATTTAAAAAATCGGTCTTAGCCTAGGCCCTGGAGTGGGGGTGCAGACTGAGGCCAAGGGAAAAAAAAAAATGAAAGACTCATAGCCATAGTACACATCCCTCTTACATGTGTGTAAGAGGGAAACATCAAACATCAAAGAACCCAAAGGACAGACATTAAAGACATTAAAGCAGCAGATACAAGCAGACACTTCTACATACAGCTATGAATAAAAACTAAAATAAACATATCCACTGTGGTGGCCTCTGTGGTGTTCCACGCCATCGTCTGCTGGGGTGGAGGGAGCATGGCCAGAGACAAAAGCAGACCCAACAAAGCAACCAAGACAGCCGACTCCACTCTCGGCCAGTGTCCAGTCCGCATGGATGAGCGAGGATACGTCCAAGGTGACTGAGGTGTCCGACACCTGCCCAGCCGACAAATCAAATCAAATCAAAAATAACCTATATGACAGAGCACTCTGCGTTTTTAAGACCTACTGCAAAAACGATATTTAAAGAAGTTCTCCATGACTTGAGTCCTCTGTGATTTTAAGGATCGAAAAAACACCAGTCAAAGATCCCCTATATGACGAGATCACTGGGATATTAAGGACCTAAAAAAACCCCTTACTCAAAGTTCTTCTTTAAGACAGAGCTCTCTCTTTTTAGGATCAACTGTAAACACTAGACAAAGATCCTACATAGGAGAGGAGTTTTTTGTTTTTCAGGACCTAAACACATTTTAGTCAAAGATCCTCTACATGACAGGAGCCCTGTGATTTTAAGGATTGGAAAAACACTAGTCAAAGATCCTCTACATGACAGAGTGCCCTGTTTTTTTAGTATATATGGCAAACATGCTGGTCAAAGATCTTCCACATGACAGGAACCCTCTGTGATTTTAAGTACCTAAAAAAAATAATCGATCCAAAAAACACCAGTCAAAGATCCTCTATTTGACAAGAGCCCACTGGGATACTAAAAAACCTTAGTCAAAGTTGTTCTATAAGACATAGCGCTCTGTTTTTAGGACCAACTGTAAACTATAGTCTCCTTATGAGAGGAGTCTTTTGTTTTTCAGCCCCTTAAAACATTTTAGTCAGAGATCCTCTATATGAAAGAGCGCTCTGTGTTATAAGAACTTTGGCTAAAACCCTAGTCAAAGATCCTTACACCTTACCCCCCACTATTTGAGAAGCACTGCGTTAGTGGGTGTTTTTTTCTGCCTGAAATACCACAACACCAAAAGAGTGCAAAAAGTGTGTTAACAGAAATGTATTAAAAAAAATTGCATGCATTTTGACCCAACAAATATCCAAATTCTCAAAACTGGTGTCTAAATGTGGAATTAATTTAAATGCTCTTGATGATGACGCCTTAACAAACCCGCATACTATAAAAAAAAAAAAGTGTCCGCTCTGGAAATAGATCAATTTCAGTTCAAAGTTGGACAGAGTATGGATTATTTTGGGTTTGATTCATATTTTTTTGCGTATTTCATGTAAAAAAAAAAATATATATATATATTTTTTCATAATATATATATATATATATTTTTTTGTTTTGTTTTTGTTTTGTTTAATGATAATGAAAAACAAGTCAGACTCGTTTAGTGAGATTTGGTACATGAGATGGATTTCACTCGCACAGATATGCAGTGGCGCCCTCTGCTGGCAGCAATACGTACTGCAGAAGCAGCCGATTTAAAAATAATTTTTCCACCCTTCTTGCCTTCACTTCCAAACATGTTTTTCCACTTTTTAAGACGTTTTGAGCGACACGTCACTTCTTCGGGGCCAAAGAAAGTGTAAAAAGGTCATCGACTCGTCTTCATACAGGAATGAATGTCATGTTTTAAACCAGTGTTTTTCAACCACTGTGCCGCGGCACACTAAAGTGCCCTGAGATACAATCTGGTGTGCCGTAGGAGATGATCTAATTTCACCCATTTGGGGTAAAAAAAAATGTTTTTTGCAAACCAGTAATTGTAGTCTGCAAATGATGTGTTGTTGAATGTCGGTGTTGTCTAGAATAATGGTGTAATACTCTCCCTTATCAGTAGGTGGCAGCTTTGTAGATTTTGGAAACAGCAGGAAGCACTGTGCAGGTAAAAAAGGTATTTAATGTTTAAACAAAAAAATAAACAAAAGGTGAGTGCCCCTAAGAAAAGGCATTGAAGCTTAAGGAAGGCTATGCGGAACAAAACTAAAACTGAACTACAAAGTAAACAAAACCAGAATGCTGGACGACAGCAAAGACTTACTGTGTAGCAAAGACGAAGTCCACAAAGTACATCCGAACATGACAATCAACAATGTCCCCACAAAGAAGGATAACCGATCCATTTTCTACCAGGGTCACGGGGGACGCTGGAGCCTATCTCAGCTACAATCGGGTGGAAGGCGGGGTGCAGCCTGGACAAGTCGCCACCTCATCACAGGGTAAAAACAACTGAAATATTCTTGATGGCTAAAACAAAGTAGATGCGGGAAATATCGCTCAAAGGAAGACATGAAACTGCTACAGGAAAATGCCCCAAAAATTGGAGCGCAAGACAAGAACAAAGACTACACAGGAAAACAGCAAAAAAAGTCCAAATAAGTCAGGGGGTGATGTGACAGGTGGTGACAGTACACCTACTTTGAGACAAGAGCTATAGTCATGCATGCTTGGTTATGCTTTAAAGTCATATCCAACAATCGCGACAACGATTTTTTACCGTCAACTGAGTTTTGTTTTTTAGTGATTTCTGCTGGTGGTGTGCCTCCGCATTTTTCCAATGCAAAAAATGTGCCTTGGCTCAAAAAAGGTTGAAAAACACTGTTTTAAACCAACCATGTTTGTGTTTTTACGTCGAATGAAACCGCCGTCATTCACACCGAGCCTTCAGTGGTGCCGACCAGTTGTTAAAAGTTATTAAAAAATTTGGAAATCTCTTTTTGTGCAGACAGTATGTTCAAAATCAGTATATTTTTGAATAAGCTGAGATTAATAAGGATGGATCTTAAGGGTGCGCTACAATGCCTAAAGTGATGTGTTTATAATGTCTAACGCGGGGGTCGGCAACCCGCGGCTCTTTAGCGCCGCCCTAGTGGCACTCTGGAGCTTTTTCAAAAATGTATGAAAAATGGAAAAAGATGAGGGCGGAAAACATATTTTTTGTCTTAATATGGTTTCTGTAGGAGGACAAACATGACACACATATCCCTAATTATTATAAAGCTCACTGTTTATATCAAACATGCTTCACTGATTCGAGTATTTGGTGAGCGCCGTTTTGTCCTAATTTTGACGGCCCTTGAACTCACCGTAGTTTGTTTACATGTATAACTTTCTCCGACTTTATAAGACGTATTTTATGCCACCTCTATTTCTGTCTCATTTTGTCCAACAAACTTTTAACATCATGCATGAATTCACAAAGGTGAGCTTTGTTGATGTTATTGACTTGTGTGGAGTGCTAATCAGATATATTTGGTCACTGCATGACTGCAAGCTAATCGATGCTAACATGCTATTTAGGCTAGCTAAAAATGTACATATCGCATAATTTTGCCTCATTTGAGCTCATTTAGTTGACTTTAAGTCCTCTTAATTCAATTTATATCTCATGACACACTATCTGTTTGTAATATGGATTAAAAAATTTTGCGGCTCCAGACAGATTTGTTTTTGTATTTTTGATCCAACAACAACTTTCAACATTTTGGGTTGCCGACCCCTGGTCTAAACAGTTAATATGTGTCCCTAGAACCTATTTTTGAGCAGCAAAATACATCCACTACGTGACGGAGGACAGCCATGTGGAAAAGAATAAGTGGTCCGCTACAGATGTGGAAACTGTAAGTTTGATTTGTTTTTGTTTTTCTTTAAACTCAGAGGCTAACTTCGCATGAATATAATGTTAGTACTTTAGCTAACATGGCTATGCTAGTGCTGCTAACATTTGTATCCACTCTTTAATGTTACGTTGTTGTATGTGATTTATTGTGTATATTGCATGGGTCAAGTGCACAATTAGTATATACGTAAAAAGTAATTATAGTACAGAAAAGTAGGGCTTCACGCTGAACCAACATGGCTTATTAGCAGTGAAGCTACAGGCACACAAAACTGCATGATCCTAGTCAGACTTGCAAAATAATATTTTTTCAGACTGTGAGACGCACTTAAAATCCTTTATTCTTTCTTAAAAATCAACAGAGCGCCTTTTTATACATGTATCAATTCTGGTTGTGGTACATGGTGTAATGAGAAGTGTGACCAGCAGATGGTAGTCACACATCAGAAAAACGTGTGGACTGCAGGTTGACGCCTGTTCAATAAATGACACGAGCGAGTACAGGTAAGCAAGCAAGACTAAAACTTTGATGTTTGATTGAGAATATAGAACAGGGGTCTACAAAATCAGGCCCACGGGAAGTCTTAATTTAAAAAAAACAAAACTATATTATTTTGTAATTATTAATTTTTTAAATCTGTCCTTTCTGACCCATTTTCTATCGATTGTTACTCTAAGGGTATCCGAGCCACTCAGGCAAATCATATTGTCTAAAAATGAATTTTCCCTTCGATATCGTGACATCGCACTTGCACCGCAGTGTCGGGCGAACAAGTGCGCCCTCTTTCAGTCAATTAGTGCGCGAGGTATATATGTATATATATACACACACATATATATGTGTGTATATACACATATATATATATATATATATATATATATATATATATACACACACACACACACCACACACACACATACACACACAGCCCAGCCCATGGTCAAATTTTTCCAACCCAATGCGGCCCCTCGAGTCTAATTGTTTAGGGACCCCTGATATATAACATTACACACAACGCTCAAATATCTGTGAAATTGTTTTAATACGACTTTGGTAAGCTTGAGAGATTGTCGGGAACATTAGGGCTACCATAGTCAGACATACTGTGCTTCAACGTAGTTATTATTATGGTGTGTGTATATTCATCCATCCATTTACTGCCGCTTGTCCCTTTTTGGGGTTGCGGAGGGTGCTGGAGCCTATCTCAGCTGCATTTGGGCGGAAGGCGGCGTACACCCAGGACAAATAGCCACCTCATCGCAGGGCCAACACAGATAGACAGACAACATTCACACTCACATTAACACACTAGGGCTAATTTAGTGTTGCCAATCAACCTATCCCCAGGTGCATGTCTTTGGAAGTGGGAAGAAGCCGGACCCATGCCGTCACGGGGAGAACATGCAAACGCCACACAGAAAGATCCCGAGCCCGGGATTGAACTCAGACTACCCATGACCTTTGTATTGTGAGGCACAGGCACTAACCCCTGCCTGGCGTGTGTATAAAGAACCCAAAATGGCACCTACTAGGAGACATTATCTGGCGTTTTGTTTCGCTCTGTTATGCAAAACCAACTTTCCTTACGTCTTGGTTCCTGCTGTTGTGTTCAAACCCTGTTTCCATATGAGTTGGGAAATTGTGTTAGATGTAAATATAAACAGAATACAATGTTTTGCAAATCCTTTTCAACCCATATTCAATTGAATGCACTACAAAGACAAGATATTTGATGTTCAAACTCATAAACTTTTTTTTTTTTTTTTGCAAATAATAATTAACTTAGAATTTCATGGCAGCAGCACGTGCCAAAGTAATTGGGAGATGACATGTTCACTACTGTGTTACATCACCTTTTCTTTTAACAACATTCATATGTTTGGGAACTGAGGAAACTAATTGTTGAAGCTTTGAAAGTGGAATTATTTCCCATTCTTGTTTTATGTAGAGCTTAAGTTGTTCAACAGTCCGGGGTCTTGTTGTCGTATTTTACGTTTCATAATGCACCACACATTTTCGATGGGAGACAGGTCTGGACTGCAGGCGGGCCAGGAAAGTACCCGCACTCTTTTACTACGAAGCCACGCTGTTGTAACACATGGCTTGGCATTGTTTTGCTGAAATAAGCAGGGGCGTCCATGATATGTTGCTCCAAATCCTGTATGGACCTTTCAGCATTAATGGTGCCTTCACAGATGTGTAAGTTACCCATGCCTTGGGCACTAATACACCCCCATACCATCACAGATGCTGGCTTTTGAACTTCGCGCCTATAACAATCCGGATGGTTATTTTCCTCTTTGTTCTGGAGGACACCACGTCCACAGTTTCCAAATATAATTTGAAATGTGGACTCGTCAGACCACAGAACACTTTTCCACTTTGCATCAGTCCATCTTAGGTGAGCTTAGGGATAGCAAAGCCGGCGGTGTTCCTGGGTCTTGTTGATAAATGGCTTTTGCTTCGCATAGTAGAGCTTTAACTTGCACTTACAGATGTAGCGACCATCTGTATTTACTGACAGTGGTTTTATGAAGTGTTCCTGAGCCCATGTGGTGATGTCCTTTACACACTGTCGGTTTTTGATGCAGTACCGCCTGAGGGATCAAAGGTCTGTAATATCATCGCTTACGTGCAGTGATTTCTCCAGATTCTCTGATCCTTTTGATGATTTTGCGGCCTGTAGATCGTAAAATCCCTAAATTCCTTGCAATAGCTTGTTAAGAAATGTTGTTCTAAAACTGTTCGACAATTTGCTTACAAATTGGTGACCCTCGCCCCATCCTTTCTTGTGAAAGACTGAGCATTTTTTGGGAAGCTGTTTTTATACCCAATCATGGCACCCACCTGTTCCCAATTAGCCTGCACACCTGTGGGATGTTCCAAATAAGTGTTTGAGCATTCCTCAACTTCATCAGTATTTATTGCCACCTTTCCCAACTTCTTTGTCACATGTTGCTGGCATCAAATTCTAAAGTTAATTATTATTTGCAAAAAAAATATGTTTATGAGTTTGAACATCAAATATATTGTTTTTGTAGTGCATTCAATTGAATATGGATTGAAAATGATTTGCAAATCATTGTTTTCCGTTTATATTTACATCTAACACAATTTCCCAACTCATATGGAAACAGGGTTTGTATTTGGGATCTGCATAAGTCCCAATATGTGCACGACTCCGCCGTTGTAGTCCACTCCGTTGTCAATAAGCTCAGTTGGTAGAGTGGCCGTGTCTGCAACTTGAGGGTTGCAGGTTCGATTCCCGCTTGTGCCATCGTAGTTACTGCCGTTGTGTCCTTGGGCAAGACACTTTACCCACCTGCTCCCAGTGCCACCCACACTGGTTTAAATGTAACTTAGATATTGGGTGTCACTATGTAAAGCGCTTTGAGTCACTTGAGAAAAAGCGCTATATAAATATAATTCACTTCACTTCACTTTAACTCTGTCCTCTTGTTGTGGGGCATTCATCCTCCACTGTTGCCATGTCTAATATAAAGTAGCGTACAGTTATAAACTCGCTATGGAAGTGCTAAAAACTACTGGTACAACAAAGGGAAGAAGCTGTCCAAGTGGAGGCACGTAAATAAGTCCGCTCACAGAACGGCGCATCCTGAAGAGACGGTCAAAAAGCGGCTTGAAGATGTTCTGTAAAATGTAATCTATGCCACTTTTGACCAAAAAACCACCATTTCATGTTATGTAGACCAGTGGTCCCCAACCATCAATTGGTACCGGGCCGCAGAATAATTTTTTATAAATTTTTTATTTATTTTTTATTAAATCAACATAAAAAACACAAGATACACTTACAATTAGTACACAAACCCGAAAAATCTCTCTTTTTCATGAGAAAAAGGAAAAAAAAAAGAAAAACAATCCCCCCGCCGGGCCGCGGGATAAATTATCAAGCGTTGACCGGTCCGCAGCTACAAAAAGGTTGGGGACCACTGATGTAGACCACAAAGAAGTGCATTAAATGTAGAAACAAAATATGACCCCTCTAGTGCGCCTTATGATCTGTTGTGCCTTTTTTATAAAAAAAAAAAAAAAAGACGACTAGTACCTCTCAACAACAGTGCGCCTTCTGGTCCAACGTGTTTTTTGGACTATAAGTCGCAGGTTTTTTCATAATTTGGCCAGGGGTGCGACTTATACTCAGGAGCGACTTATTATTAAATTATTAACACGTTACCGTAAAAAAATCTAATATTATTTAGCTCATTCACGTAAGAGACTAGATGTATAAGATTTCATGGGATTTAGCGATTAGGAGTGACAGATTGTTTGGTAAACTTATAGCATGTTCTATATGTTATAGTTGTTTGAATGACTCTTACCATAATATGTTACGTTAACATAGCAGGCACATTCTCAGGTGGTTATTTATGCGTCATAAGACGTACACTTATTCAGCCTTTATTTATTTTAAATTGCCTTCAAATGTCTATTCTTGGTGTTGGGTTTTAGCAAATAAATTTCCCCCAAAAATGCGACTTATACTCCAGTGCGACTTATGTTTTTTTCCTTCTTTATGATGCATTTTCGGCAGGTGCGACTTGTACTCCGGAGCGACTTATACTTCGAAAAATACGGTACATGGTTTTAGAACACACATCCAATACACAGGTTCTGTATGATATGGGACCTTTAATGTCATGTTACAGTTGCATTAATACATGTAAAGTTATTTAGAAATGTTTCTCAGCTAAAGCTACTGTATATAGTATTTTTATGTCAAAATACATTTAATCTTGGAAGGTTTGTCATTAAAAGAAGCAAATAAGTGTTTGAAAAAATAAGCTTAATTTGTTAACGTTGTCTGTCTATCCGTGTTGGCCCTGCGATCAGGCGGAAACTTGTCCAGGGTGTACCCCGCCCTCCGCCCGATTGTAGCTGAGATAGACACCAGCGCCCCTTGCGACCCCAAAGAGAATGGGCGGTAGAAAATGGATGGATGGATGGAAATCCCTTTTTGAGCTACGCCTGTCTGGGCACAAACTTGAGTTTCACTGGCTGCTTTGGTCTAAGCATCCAATCTAACTCCAGAGGAATCTAAAGAGTGGGGAAAAAGATGGTAGATGATGTCAGGAGCGGGACAAGCAGCCAGACTGTAGAAATACACCAATTTGTGTCTTACTGTGGTCTCTTTGCACGTCTCTATGATGTAGCTCTGCAACAGACGCACGAGCACCATTTTAACGGTGAGGAGGGCGTAGCGCATCCCCACGCAGTTGCGAGGGCCGATGCCAAAGGGCATGTAGGCGTACGGGTTCACCTCTTCTACGCGATCTTTGCTGAATCTGCAACAAGCAAAACAAAGATGCACAATTGGGACAACGTTGAACTTATGCCTTCATGATGACATCACACAACTTTTGTGCTTAGCATCCAAGATAATTACTGCAGTTAAAGGCCTACTGAAACCCACTACTACCGACCATAAAGTCTGATAGTTTATATATCAATGATGAAATATTAACATTGCAACCCATGCCAATACGGCCTTTTTAGTTTACTATAATACAATTTTAAATTTCCTGCTGAGTTTTGTCGCGGAATGATGACGCGTATGATGACGCGTGCGCTTGACGTCATGAGTTGGAGGGGACATATTAGGTCAGCACCATTTGCGGTTAAAAGTTGTCTCTTTTCATCGTGCAATTACACAGTATTCTGGACATCTGTGTTGCTGAACCTATCTCAATTAATAATGGAGAAGTCAAAGTAGAACGATGGAGGTGGGAAGCTTTAGCCTTTAGCCACACAAACACACAGTGATTCCTTGTTTAAAATTCCCGGAGGTGAAGCTTTACTATGGATCAGAGCGGTCAAATGAACATGGATCACGACCACTTGTCAACCGTCAGGTTTCGGTGAGAAAATTGTGGTAAAAAGTCGCCTCTTACCGGAGATCTGCGGACCTTCCGCCGTCCATACAGCTGCCATGATTTCCCTCAGACACTGGCGTCAAGACACCCGTGGACACACCCCTCCGACTATCAGGTACTATTTAACTCACTAAAACACTAGCAACACAATAGAAATATTAGGGATTTCCCAGAAATATCCTAGTAAATGTGTCTAAAAAAATCTGAATCGCTCACAACGCAATCGCCTTTTTTTTTTTTTTTTTTTTTTTTTACACAGTATTCTGGACATTTGTGTTGCTGAATCTTTTGCAATTTCTTCAATTAATAATGGAGAAGTCAAAGTAGAAAGATGGAGGTGGGAAGCTTTAGCTTTTAGCCACAAAAACACACGGTGATTCCTTGTTTAAAATTCCCGGAGGTGAAGCTTTACTATGGATCAGAGCGGTCAAGCGAATATGGTTCCCGACCACTTGTCAACCGGCAGGTTTCGGTGAGAAAATTGTGGTAAAAAGTCGCCTCTTACCGGAGATCTGCGGAGCTTGCGCCGTCCATGCAGCTGCTGTGACTTCCCTCAGACACTGGCGTCAACACACCCCTCCGACTATCAGGTACTATTTAACTCACTAAAACACTAGCAACACAATATAAATATTAGGGATTTTCCAGAACTATCCTAGTAAATGTGTCTAAAAACATCTGAATCGCTCCCAATGCAATCGCCTTTTTTTTCCTAGTCCTTCGCTATCAATATCCTCAGCCACAAATCTTTCATCCTCGCTCAAATTAATGGGGAAATTGTCGTTTTCTCGGTCCAAATAGCTCTTGCTGCTGGAGGCTCCCATTAGAAACAATGTGAGGATGTGAGGAGCCCTCACACCGGGGACGTCATTGTCTGCTACTTCCGGTAAAGGCAAGTCTTTTTTATTAGCGACCAAAAGTTGCGAACTTTATCGTCGATGTTCTCTACTAAATTTTTTCTACAAAAATATGGCTATATCGCGAAATGATCAAGTATGACACATAGAATGGACCTGCTATCCCCGTTTGAATAAGAAAATCTCATTTCAGTAGGCCTTTAAATGAACACCTAACGTCCTATGTTGGTTTGATTGTGCAATACTTATTTTTTAATCATAACCTGATTATATGAGGGTATATCGGCAGAGCAATTAAAGATCTGGAAAGTCCTTGTTGAACGCTTTAATTTAAGGTATGACTTGATGGGGTTTGTCGCAAATGGATTTTTGTTGTAAAAAACAAAATGTAACAGGCAGTACCTATTAAATAACCATTATGCTGCAACATAAGCCTCATTTGGGCAGTATTTTTTTTTTATTACATGGTAAGCTTACCTCTCTGGTTGGAACTTCTCTGGGTCTTGCCAAAAGCGGGGGTCCTTGTGGAGGACAGTCACAGGAATGCCCACCATGGTTCCTTCGGGGAAAGTATGGCCGTTAATCTGGATGGTCTTCTTGCACATCCTCTCAAGTCGCGGCGCGGGTGGAATGACTCGCATCGACTCGTTAATGACGTTGTCCAGGTACTCCAGATTGAGCACGGTCTCGTACGAGATAGGAGCCTTGAGGGAGACACAAAGACGAACAAGTAAAAACCGGGGTCATCGCGTTGATCAATGTGCCCTAGTGGCTGTAGGCATGTTAAAAATAACTAAAATAAAACAAGACACAAAATCAATAAATGAAATAAATATTTTAAGTACAGCCATACAGTCAAGGCATATTTACAGTGGGGCAAAAAAGTATTTAGTCAGCCACTGATTGTGCAAGTTCTCCCACTTAAAATGATGACAGAGGTCTGTAATTTTCATCATAGGTACACTTCAACTGTGAGAGACAGAATGTGAAAAAAAAAATCCAGGAATTCACATTGTAGGAATTTTAAATAATTTATTTGTAAATTATGGTGGAAAATAAGTATTTGGTCAACCATTCAAAGCTCTCACTGATGGAATGAGGTTTTGGCTCAAAATCTCACAATAAATGGCCCCATTCATTCTTTCCTTAACACGGATCAATCGTCCTGTCCCCTTAGCAGAAAAACGGCCCCAAAGCATGATGTTTCCACCCCCATGCTTCACAGTAGGTATGGTGTTCTTGGGATGCAACTCAGTATTCTTCTTCCTCCAAACACCACGAGTTGAGTTTATACCAAAATGGATACATGGATGATACAGCAGAGGATTGGGAGAATGTCTTGTGGTCAGATGAAACCAAAATATAACTTTTTGGTATAAACTCAACTCGTCGTGTTTGGAGGAAGAAGAATACTGAGTTGGGGCCATGTATCGTGAGAATTTGAGCCAAAACCTCCTTCCATCAGTGAGAGCTTTGAATGGTTGACCAAATACTTATTTTCCACCATAATTTACAAATAGTCTTTTAAATTCCTACAATGTGAATTCCTGGATTTTTTTTCACATTCTGTCTCTCACAGTTGAAGTGTACCTATGATGAAAATTACAGACCTCTGTCATCATTTTAAGTGGGAGAACTTGCCCAATTGGTGGCTGACTAAATACTTTTTTGCCCCACTGTATATGTGACGATGGACGCATGGTGATGCGGGTTTCGTTCTCCCAGGGATGCAGATTGGCTTCGGACACAGTGTGCAGGTAGGAAAAATGATTTATTAAGAAATAAATCAGAGTTAGACTAAACTAAAAGAGCTAGCATGGGAGCTAGAAAACAAATAGCCTAGCGTGGAAGCTAGCAGGTAGCGAGCAGGAAAACCAAAGTCGTTATTTGTTGCGTATAGCAAATTGCGAAGCCAGACAGACTGACGGCAGAAGGCACGCTTAAATAATGACAGTTATTACAAAACAGGTGTGCCCCTGGAACAAGTGGCAGGTGAAAATAATGAGTAACTATCGAAACCAACTGAGAGGTGCACAAACAGGAACCGAATGAGTCCAAAACCAACAGAAAATACAAAAAGAGTTTCATCATCTTCCTCCCAGCAGTCCGAATTCTTCTACCTAAAGCAGTTCGTCTGCCAAATAGCAATGTGTTGTGACACTCTTAAACAGGACAATACTGCCATCTAGTGTACATGCATATGGTTAGAAAAACAAGGATGGAATATTCAACCCTCAACTCAACAATGAGTAGATGAGTGTTATGTGTGTGTAAAAGTGTAAATAAATGAACACTGAAATTCAAGTATTTATTTTATTTATTATATATATATATATATATATATATATATATATGAAATACTTGATTTGGTGAATCTATGAATCTAGCCGTAAATATACTCCTCGACTCTTAACCACGCCCCGCCCCGCCCCCCAAAATCAGAGGTCTCAAGGTTGGCAAGTATGGGCAATACACCAACGTATATTCTTGTCTGCACGGAAGAAAGGAATCTATACGTGTTAAACATGCTTGTATTATCATTAAACACCTTCAACTTGTTAACAAAAACGTCTGTTTCATAAATAAATAAATAAATATAAATTGTACATATGAATGAGGTAGACCCTTCGACTTGGTCAATTGAAAAGTAGCTCGCCTGCAGAAAAAGTGTGGCCACCCCTGCTAAAAATCATCGGACGCTAATGTAGACACGACTCTCTCTGCTGTTCTCCAGCAGGCCCACCCAAACGGTGTCCATATTATTGTAGGAGACTTTATTAAAGCAAATCTCAAGACTGTTTTACCAAGACGTAACACTTTCAACAAGCGGAAAAAAACCCTGAT
Organism: Nerophis ophidion; assembly: GCF_033978795.1. Taxonomy (NCBI): domain Eukaryota; kingdom Metazoa; phylum Chordata; class Actinopteri; order Syngnathiformes; family Syngnathidae; genus Nerophis; species Nerophis ophidion. The sequence continues at coordinate 53,877,770 of NC_084619.1, read as the reverse complement.
GATAAACAAGCATGTGTGCAGAGTTTTACCTTTCCCCCACCTGAACCGGTCAGACCACCCCTCTCGAGTCACACTCCCTTCCAGTCGACAAACAAAGCCCATAAATAGGACCATCATAACCCGGTCTGAGGATGCCCTCCACCGATTGCAGGACTACTGCTTTTAGTATACACAGTGGGATGCCTACGAAGACTTGGCAACACAATGTACCTTCCACAAAGTACTGTATTGGGAGTGCCAGTTCGGAAAATTGCATCCGGGTGTTCCCTAATTAGAAACCCTGGAGGACGAGCCAGGTCCGCATGTTTCTCCGGGGTCGTGTCTCAGCTTTCAGGTCAGGTGACAGAGCATTGCACAGGCCGTTAGTGCCGAACTAAGGAGAGGCATTAGGACTGCCAAAGCGGAATACAAAAAAGAGTTTAGAAGAGCAACTAAACAACCCCAGGCAGGTGTGGCAGAGCATACAGATCAACACAAACTACAGAGGCTGTGCTTCGACACCTGAATACTCAAATGTGGGATTGGCAGAGGAGCTGAACAGCTTTTTATCCCGTTTTGAGTCCCAAACACCGCACTCAATGACTACATTTGCATGCACTAAATTACTTTTATTTCTCAAATAATTTGGCTAAAAAAAAGCATTCTACAACTCATGGAAACACCTTAATTTTGATGATATTAGGCTTTTCTAAAGTTGGACAAACACAGCAAGATTATGCGATTGAAAACCAGATATCTCGAGTGGATGTGTGGCGCCGCAGAGGACCCTTTGTGTCGCGCATGCACCAATCAGCCAACGCATGGTATATAACCCGAGGCATATCCCGTTCAATAAAAACAAAAGGCACAACTGGCAAGCTTGTACACAACAATATCAACCCTCATTTGAAGAAGACACAAACTGTTTTTTTCCTTTGGACTTAAAACTCCTTCCAGCAATCCACAGATCTTATTGGATGAACTCTAAGACATTAGAAAATTCCTTCATAACAACTCTCTCCCACCAGTCTTTGCTTAGGACCTGCACTCAATTCAGCAATTCTGAGACCTTTTTGGTAGTTGTGTCATCTTTGTAGCGCAATCTATGATTATTTTCTTGATACTGACTGCTATTTAACATTACAACCATTATAGATGTAGGATTTCTAATCTGTAGCCAATATTACAGCGGACATCGTGTACAACAAGAGCTGGGCTGTGAGATGAGGCGGTTGCTTTGTACAGTGAACACCATCCACCAGCTCCTGGAATTAGGACGTTTTGGTCAACCGACCCAAGCAGGTGAAACTGGGTTCTCACTTCTATCTCCCCTCGGCTCTCTCCAGGGCTGTGTGCTGAGCCCGCAACTCTACTCCCGCTACACATCCCAACCACCCACCCACAGAACATCAAGGGTGGTGGGTATGACTACACAGGGAAATTAGGTAGCCTACAAAGATAAAGTACTGAAAGTGGACACTGAACATCACTAAGACCAAGGAACTCATTTGGGACTTCTGGCGAAACAGAGCCGCCTCTTTACCGATGAATGTGTGGAGCAAATGGAGTCCTTCAAATTCCTCGGGGTCCATATCTCTGCGGACCTCTCCTGGTCCACCAACACCACAGCGTTTGTCCAGAAAGCCCAGCAGCGGCTACACTTCCTAAGGGTGCTCAGCTGCTGGTGACCTTCTACCGTTCCACCATCGAGAGCATGCTGACGTACGCTGTGACAGTGTGGCATTCTAGCTGACTGATGAGTGTGGCAAAAACCTCACAAAAAATATAATCGGCTGCCTTCCGCTCTCCTTAACTGCAGTCTGCAACTCCCGTTTTCTCAGCAGGGCCAGAAAAATATCCAAGGACAACACCTACATCAGCTCTTAAAACGTAAGCATGCTAGCATTTGCATGTTATTATAAAAGACGTTAGTATGATTATAAAATGGCGCCAAGTATCAAAGTGTATGATTGTTAGTTATTAACATACAAATTTGCTAAAAAGCTAGCATAAAACAGTGTGCTAACGTTAGCATACTAATATTAGAGACGTTAGCGTACTTCCAAGATTGAGCAAAGTATCACAAAACATGATTTTTGGCTTTCAACATACAAAATTAGCTAAAAAACTGACAAAACGTGTTAGCATGCTAACATTCTCACTTGCTTGATAGCACAAAGTATCACAAACCATGATTTTACATTTAAACATACACATTTTGCAAAAAGCTAGCAAAACGCGTTAGCATGCTAACGTTCTCACATACTCGACAGCACAGAGTACCACAAACCATGATTTTTAGGATTAAACGTACACATTTTGCTAAAAAGTTAGCAAAAAAAATGTTAGCATATTTCCATGATGGTGCCACGTATCACAAAACATGATTTTTGGGTTTAAACACACAAAATTAGCGTTAGCATGCTAACATTCTCACTTGCTTGACAGCACAGAGTATCACAACCTACTCAGTGGCCTTGTGGTTAGAATGTCCGCCCTGAGATCGGTAGATCGTAAGTTCAAACCTCGGCCGAGTCACACCAAAGACTGTAAAAATGGGACTCATTACCTCCCTGCCTGGCACTCAGCATCAAGAGTTGGAATTGTGGGTTAAATCACCAAAATGATTCCCCGGCGCGGCCACTGCTGATGCTCGCTGCTCCCCTCACCTTCCAAGGGGTGAACAAGGGTGATGGGTCAGAGGACAAATTTCACCACACCTAGTGTGTGTGTGTGTGACAAACATTCATACTTCAACTTAACTTAACAAACCAAAAGGTACACGATTTGCTAAAAAGTTAGAATAATTCATTGGCATATTTCCAAGATGACACCAAGTATAAAAATGAATGATTTTTAGGTTTGAACATTCAGAACTAACTAAAAAGCTATGCAATGTGAATGGGCGCCATACTTGCCAACCCTCCCGAATTTCCAGGAGACTCCCGAAATTCAGCGGCTCTCCCGAAAACCTCCCGGAAGAAATGTTCTCCCGAAAATCTCCCGAAATTCAGCGGAGCTGGAGGACACGCCCCCTCCAGCTCCATGCGGACCTGAGTGGGGACAGCCTGTTTTCACGCCCGCTTTCCCACAATATAAACAGCTTGCCTGCCCAATCACGTTACAACATCCACGGATTTTAATGAAAAACTGCACACTAGAGATGCGCGGTTTGCGGTCTCATCCGCGGAGTCCGCGGATAAACCGCGGGTTGGGCAGGTGACATGACGAAAAAATTGGTTTTAAATATATTCGGGTGGGTGGCGGTTGAACCATTTGGAAATATTTGATATACATGGTTTAGGGATAGGTAAACTTTACCGTTCATAGAGCCATTTTGGACCCGTGTCACAAAGCGAAGAAGACAATAGGAGACGTAAACATTCTCAAGAATGTCTGCCGACAGTCACCAAGTTAATAAGTATTAGGACGTGCTATGAAACCTTTGCCTTTGACGCCTCCTACAACATGTACAATCTACTTGCCAGTCCAGCAATATGTTGTGTGTGGCTTCTGCAGACACACGCACACAACTGCAAGGCATACTGGGTGATACAGAGTACACTAATGGTTGTGATATAAACAATTTTAACACTCTTACTAATATGCGCCACGCTGTGAAGCCACACCAAACAAGAATGCCAAACACATTTCGGGAGAACATCCTCACAGTAACACAGCATAAACGCAAAAAAACAAATACCCAGAATCCTTTGCATCCATGAAACATCCTGACTATATTATACACCCCGCTAGCAGCAAACCCCGCCACCCCCCACCCCCCCATGCTTCGGTTTGTTGGGAGGGGTTGGGGGTGCGGGGATGTAAATTATAGTCAGGTGCAAAGGATTCTGGGTATTTGTTGTGTTGCGTTTATGATGTGTTACTGTGAGGATGTTCTCCCGAAATGTGTTTGTCATTCTTGTTTGGTGTGGCTTCACAGCGTGGCGCATATTAGTAAGCGTGTTAAAATTGTTTATATCACAACCACCAGTGTACTCTGTATCACCCAGTATGCCTTTCAATCTTGTACGTGTGCTTGAGGAAACTGCATACAGCATGATGCTGAACTGGCAAACGGTTCGCACATGATGTAGAAGGCGTCAAAGCCAATGGCTCCACAGCACGCCCTTTTTCTCGTCATCTGGATGAGCGTCATCGGATATTCGTGAGAACGTTAGCGGCTCCCATTGCCTTCTTTACATTGTGACACTTGTCAAACCAGCTCTTTTAGTGGTAAAGGTCGCTGATTCCGGATATATAACAACGGGCGGGTGGGGTTCTGATAAAATATTGGTTCGGGTGAATGGCGGGGTGGATGACGACTTTAGTGATGCGGTTGCGGATGATACAATTGCCCATCTGCGCATCTCTACTGCACACACAAGGAAACGAAGCAGAAGAACGAGGAAGTTACAGCCATGGCGACGCCGTCTGTAATAGAGCGATTCTATGTTGTCTGTCGCCATCTCCTGGTGAATGTTGGCTATAGCGTTTTGGGGTTGCTTTTTGATTGGCCAAGGATTTATGTGGTGTTGCGCACCTGATGGCAAGTGGCTCTCGCCAGTACGCAAATGGTAGAACAAAGGTTATTCAAATAGTGAAAGGTAAGTGGTTTGTTTTTTTTGTAACCAGCAAGCACAGTACTGTTAGTAGAACAACTGTGTTTTTATTACTGTGTATTTGATAGGTGCCGTCTGAAATTCAGACGGCACCTATCCGCTCCACCCCCGACCACACCCAAACCCCCTCTTCCCGAAATCGGAAGTCTCAAGGTTGGCAAGTATGATGGGCTCAGGCCTCGAAATATGAAAATGTGCAAATGTATCCATGCGAACACGCAACAGCATAAGTGGCGATGGCGTACGTCAGTGGGAACGTTGGCGTCGATCTCCTCCTGCAAGACCTTCATGGCGTCGGGGTTGGTGACCAAGTTGTACAGCAGGTACGTGAGGGTTGTGGCGGTGGTTTCAAAGCCCCCAAATATGAAAATTAAGGCTTGTGAGAGGATCTCCTCTTCCGTCAGGCCTGCAACGACAGAATAGATATGCACTATGCACTAGGCGGGCGATAAAAGGTTTGGTGACTGTTGCGAAGTCCTACCTTTACTTGGCTGCTCCTGTTCGCTCTTTATGTCCGACGCCGGTATCTCGTGTTGGATCATCACCTGCAGGAAGTCTTCACTGCTCTGCATGGAGGGAAAAAAATGTCACACAACATTCGCATTAGAGACAGACATGGCTACAAACTTCAACCAGCATAATAACCACATTGCCCACATGATTGTGGCCAGCGGTCAAATTAGTAGCTGATCATCAATGTGGTCATCGTGCTCTGCCGGTGTTTGCTTGTTGTACTTTAAAGGACTGAATTTTCTCATGGATAAAATTTTGCTTTGTTCCATCTAAACTTTAATTCAGCGGTGAGTCAACACGTCCTTTGTTATAGTTTGAGTTCAGTTTAGCAGCATCCTATTTGGGTCCCAAATCAATCTCAAGAAAGTCAGTGACTTCACTATTAAAGTGGGTGACATTGTTATCACCAGGAAAGATGAGGTTTCTTACCTAGGTTCCATTCTAGAGGCTAATTTTTCCCGTGATTAAATGGCAACCAAGGTAATTAGAAAGGTCAACCAAAGACAACATTTCTCTACAGAATCTCCTCTCTGGTCAACAAAAGCACCTTCAAGATTCTAGCAGGAACTCTCGTTTAACCCTTTTTCGATTACGCTTGCAACTCCTGGTACCCCAGCACCTCCAAAACCCTCAAATTTAGACTCCAAACATCCCAGAACAAGCTTGTCAGGTTACTTTTAGACCTCCACCCTAGATCACACCTCACTCCTACCCACTTCTCCAAAGTGAGCTGGCTCAGGGTGAAGGACAGAGTAAAACTACTTGCACTGAGCCTAGTCCATAAAGTCCGTTACTCCTCCCTGATACCGAAGTCCATGTCAAACTACTTCCATAACGTAAATAACCGCCATAACCACAACACCAGGGGGAGCTCCACAAACCACGTTAAACCCAGATTCCGATCTAACAAAGGTCTTAACTCATTCTCCTTCTATGCACTCCCAACATGTGTAAATAATGTAAATAATTCAATGTATATACTCTGATGATTAACTTGAGTGATGACTGTATTATGCTGATAGTATATATTTGTACCATGAATTGATTTACGTAGAACATTGAAAAACTTATTCGGGTGTTACCATTTAGTGGTCAATTGTACGGAATATGTACTGTGCTGTGCAATCGGCTAATAAAAGTTTCAATCAATCAATCAAAGCATAGCGGCCGTGCATCACTTTAAGTGTGTTCATCCTGACAGATTTACAGCCATGTTTCTAAAACGACCATACTATTTAAGTTTTAATTGTAGCCAAACCTTTCCCCCCAAGAGATAGTGTGTGAATAATAAAAATTTTTGTCAAATATTGTGCACATTGACTGTGTTTTGTTTACTTTTTCAATTAATGTCAAAGGGAAATAGCAATTTTAAATTGGCTTCAACTTATTTATTTTTTTTATATATATTTTTTTTCATTTAAACTTGACATTATCATGCATACAGTGCATTCGCAAATAATTAACGATGCATCACTTTTTCCACATTTTGCTATGATACAGCAAGGGGTGTGGGGAAAAATCGATTCGAATACGATTCGCGATTCTCACGTTGTGCGATTCAGAATCGATTCTCATTTAAAATTGTTTTTTTTTTTTTTTTTTTATCAATCCAAAAAAACAATACACAGCAATACCATAACAATGCAATCCAATTCCAAAACCAAACCTGACCCAGCAACACTCAGAACGCCAATAAACAGAGCAATTGAAAGGAGACACAAACACTACACAGAACAAAACAAAAGTAGTGAAACAAAAATTAATATTATCAACAACAATATTAGTTATAATTCCAGCATAGCAGTGATTAAAAATCCCTCATTGACATTATCATTAGACATTTATAAAAAAAAAAAAAAAAAGAACAATAGTGTCACAGTGGCTTACACTTGCATCGCATCTCATAAGCTTGACAACACACTGTGTCCAATGTTTTCACAAAGATAAAATAAGTCGTATTTTTGGTTTGTTTAATAGTTAAAACAAATTTACATTGTTGCAATCAGTTGATAAAACATTGTTCTTTACAATTATAAAAGCTTTTTACAAAAATCTACTACTCTCAGTCTGCTAGCATGTCAGCAGACTGGGGTAGATCCTGCTGAAATCCTATGTATTGAATGAATACAGAATCGTTTTGAATCGGAAAAATATCATTTTTGAATCGAGAATCGCGTTGAATCGAAAAAAATCTATATATTATCGAATCGCGACCCCAAGAATCGACATTGAATCGAATCGTGGGACACCCAAAGATTCGCAGCCCTAGATACAGCCTTATTCTAAAATGGAATACATTAATTTTGTCCTGAAAAGTCTACAATGATGACAATATGAAAGTTGTTTTTTTTTTATATAATTTTTTTCAAAATTATGATCCATAAAAAAAAAATCAAATGTACATTAATATTGACAGACTTTGCTCAATACTTTGTTGATGCACCTTTGTCAGCAATTACAGCGTCAAGTCTTTTTGAATGCGATGCCACGAGCTATCTTGTTTCTCCCATTCCTTTTTGCAACACCTCTCAAGCTCCATCGGGTTGAAAGAGAAACGTTGGTTTTCATCCAGGATGCCCATCCATCCATTTTCTACCGCTTATTCCCTTTTGGGGTCGCGGGGGGCGCTGGCGCCTATCTCAGCTACAATCGGGCGGAAGATCGGGCGGAAGGCAGGGTACACCCTGGACAAGTCGCTACCTCATCGCAGGGCCAACACAGATAGACAGACAACATTCACACTCACATTCACACACTAGGGCCAATTTAGTGTTGCCAATCAACCTATCCCCAGGTGCATGTCTTTGGAAGTGGGAGGAAGCCGGAATACCCGAAGGGAACCCACGCATTCACGGGGAGAACATGCAAACTCCACACAGAAAGATCCCGAGCCTGGATTTGAACCCAGGACTGCAGGACCTTCGTATTGTGAGGCAGACGCACTAACCACTCTGTCACCGTGAAGCCCCATCCAGGATGCATTCATCTTAATTTTAAACATTTGAATAGATATTACGGTGAAAATCCCACATCTTATTCGGCAGTGTTTTAGCATTAAAAACAAAACAAAACCGTGGTACCGTTTTTCCATTTACAGTAATATGCGGTAGAAGCCATTATAGATTTTACTGTAAAATTCAGGTAACTAATTTGCCAGTTTTCCACCATAAAATCTAAATTATTTGTTTTTTGTGTACGTAAAAAGTAAAAATGCATTGGCGTTTGTGTTGAACTCTCACCGGGCGACACCTGATACATTTATATTCATATATATTCGCTGTTACAAAGCCATAACTGCGATGTGACCTCTCAATGAAAACAAGTTTGACACCCTTTCCCTTGTGCAGTGGTTCTTAAACATTTTTCACCAACTCTCAGAAAAAACATGGCTCTCAAGGGACCAACATTAAAATACAGTAGCGTAGTAGGCCGAACAGTCATTAAACACAATGCAGAGATTTGTTATTTTATTTTTTTTATATCAAGTCCTGAATCCCATCCCGGGTTCGGGATCTTTTTGTGTGGAGTTTGCATGTTTTTCCTGTGACAGGGTGAGCTCCCTCCGGGTACTCCGGCTTCCTCCCACCTCCAAAGACATGCACCTGGGGATAGGTTGATTGGCAACACTAAATTGGCCCTAGTGTGTGAATGTGAGTGTGAATGTTGTCTGTCTATCTGTGTTGGCCCTGCGATGAAGTGGCGACTTGTCCAGGGTGTACCCCACTTTTTGCCCAAATGTCGCTGAGATGGGCTCCAGCACCCCCCGCGACCCCGAAAGGGACAAGCGGTAGAAAATGGACTGATATTAGTATAATGGATCTATAATTAATATAACTGTTTGACTCTTACCTTGTGTACTTTCGTGACGACCTCCTTAAAGTTTTATGATCAATCTCTGCAAATATCTCGCAGCCAAAATGCGCCAAACATGGACAACCGTGGAGAGATGTTTATTTTTCTTTCCCATCATGCACTGCAATATATTTAAATGGGTTTAAATTAGATTTTTTTATGGTGTTTGGACATATTTTTAATAATATCCACAAAATTCAGTGACCATGTGTATTGACTTTTTGTGTTGGTTGCATTTTGTTTTTGCGCCATGATTAGGGAAGGTTGTTTGGATCGTGTCATATAGGTAAATGCTATGCTGATTTCATTTGAAATCACAATTCATGGTCATTGACCTGATTTAACTATATTGTCCACCAGATGGCGGCAAATATGTAATTATCAGGCCATCAGGTATTTAAAATTAATTTCAAAACACTCAGCTTTGTGATTCCTTATTGTACTTATGATGTCTCACAGGCCACATTTAAGACGGTAGTTTGGGCACCCATGATGTAAATAGTGAGGGAGAACTTACAGACTGGTCGTTTTGATGCTCGTCTTTAAACCTCTTGATGATGTTGAAGAAAAAGTCCACATGGTGCTTGGGTATGAGGTCAAATTTCAAGAGGTTGAGCACATATTTTGTGAAGGGAAAGAGCACTGGAAAGGAAATGAGAAAAAGCAAGATTGAGCTAATGGCTTTCCTTGTCAGACAGAACCAATGCATACATACTCAGGATGAGCACTTTCCAAAATTTGAAGTTGAGAATGCCTTTGAGATGAGTGGCAATGATGCTGTCTGGGTTGTTTATGGAGTCGGCCTCCACGCCGAAGGAGGCGCCGGTGATCACGTCCAAACTGTAGGACCCTACAAATCTACAGCGCCAAACACAAACAGCGGAAACTTTTTTTTTCCAAGGAAAAAAACAAAAACAAACAAAAAACGTTGATTGTTTTGTACACACTGTTTGATGTCAACCGCTTGGCTTAAGTCTTTTTTCCCGAGACTCTCCACCAGTCGGTCCGCCAAGCGAGCGACGAGGGGAAAGACCTTGAATCAGAAAAAATAAATTGTGTTTTTTTAATATCATTAATAGTTACAGGCAAACCTGGGTTTTCCTACGCCTTACTTTTCGGTGAAAATGTTCGCCAAAATCTCTGTCGAGCGTCTCGGTTATCTTACAGACAAACATTGCACGTTTCAAACTACGGTATTTTCTGCGTGTAACCTAACCCAAACTATTATAATTCTCTATAAAATTTATTCTTCAGAGCTGTAAAAATATCGAACATTTCATTACTAAAATAACATGACGGAATAGTCGAGCGACAAACAAGCACTTCCTTCTTAAAATAACACAAAGTCAGGCTTTTTTGTGATTACTGCGGCCTAAAAATGTCTGAATTTTCCGCAGATTTTTCAGAAAGCTGCAAAAAAAGTTGCAATTTTTTTAAGGCTAATTGCTTTTAACAATATATAATTAACTTGTGATTTTATGAATTTGTTGTCAATGCTTAAGTGTTGGGAGTCGCGGGGGGTGCTGGCGCCTATCTCAGCTACAATCGGGCGGAAGGCGGTATACACCCTGGACAAGTCGCCACCTCATCGCAGGACCGCCTTCCGCCCGATTGTAGCTGAGATAGGCGCCAGCACCCCCCGCGACCCCAAAAAAGGGAATAAGCGGTAGAAAATGGATGGATGGATGCTTAAGTGTTACTTGTAAACTTAAGCTCAAAAACCACAAATTGAAAATTACAGTACTCATTTTATACCGCTCAGATGTAAAAGTAGACAGTAGATGGCAGCAAAAGCACACACTCGGACCTCATTGTCAAATTATTGTGCTGTTTTAAATAACTTTACTGTAAGTAGCTACTTTTTTCCTCCGCTTTGCACCATGCTGCCTTTTGAAAGGGTACGGCTAATTTATGGATTTTATTCGCTTATGGCTATGATGCAAATTGCAAATTATTAATAAAAAAAATAATAATAAAAAAAAAAGCAAAGAAACTGAAAAGGTGTGATAGTGATATTGTTTAGACTTTGGCGCGACCTTTTGGACCAGTTTGCTCTCTGTAAGTGCTGCCTTTCTGTTTAGACTGAGCTTTCAGCCGGAAGTATAAGTACCATTCCATCTTCTTGTCGTCCAGAGCGTTTCTACTCTTATGTATCATTCATTAATAACTACAAGCAAGGTTTGTAAGTTTTACAATGGGTCTAAAAAAAATCTTACTTACTAAACCATCCCATGTGTGATGGCCAGGAGTGTTTTCGTGCATATTTGTACTGGCTATCGTAATGTAATGAATTTAGCGTCGTTAGCATTACCTAATATGCTAACACGTATACGAGTTATTATTAACTTATAATGGCATTCTTTATGTATTGTTTCAGTTTCGTAAATTCACCAAAACGTCACCGTGGGGTTATTGGCAATGACTTCTCTTTTGTATGAAAAGCCATTTCAGTGCAGTACAGACGCTGTTTGGAAACAATTCAGGAATGTAAATAAACATTTTCCAAATCTTTTGTATCAGTATATTCAGTATGTGCGGTTAATATATAGAAAACTACATTTTCTTCTAAAATTTTGTTTGTGCGGTTTATAAACTGATGTGCTGTGTAGTCCAGAAAAAAAGGCTAGTACAAATTATAGTAATTATAACTACAGAAAGAAACACCACCAGAGGCTTCCTTAGTGTTTGCTCTATCATAAACAAGTTGACATTCCCTGTGTATGTTTTACACTTGATAAATGATTTTCCATCTTAAACATTCATTTATGTTCCAACAAATTAATCCCTGCACATGTAGAATATTTGACTGTTGAGAGCGATCTGTAGCGCTAATATTTGTTGATAAATACGAGACAACGAGGGGTTATCATCACAGTTCAACGTCTCTAACATATAAACGCTGCCTCTTTGCTCCCTCAGCATAGCAAATGAAAATATGTTCTTATTGACTTACCATGGATTAATAAGGGTTAAATAAATATATAAATGCATGTAAACTAGGAAGACAGGATGCTGGCGTGTTGCAAGTTGTTAATACACTACGTTACCCAGAAGACTTAGCGGTATAGGCAGGAACAGGAAGTAGGTCTGAGCCACAAGGTATGACAACAATGAGCGGCTATATTGCTACACCTTGTAGTTCCTACTTTGTCTACACAAGAAACAAACACATTTTGATGAGACGGTTGAAGTGTGTGTTGAGAGACAATTTCAATGGCGAAAATGATGCGGATTGGCTAAAACGTACTAGGAAGTTGCGGTCATTGGGCAAACTTGTGAGAGAAAAGGTGTCAGCGCATATATACTGCCTTATTTTTTGAGTCTCTTTGCTCATGCAAAATTAAAAACAATTAACATTAAATTAAATATTTATATTTAACGAAATACAATATTAATATTAAATTAGAAATAATCCACAGCTATGCTGTGATTAAGCATATATGTTTATTTTTTTCATTTTTGACAGTCCTCGTAAATAAATGTTTGTGTGTGTTTGGAACAGATTAATTAGATTTACTAAAAAATGCTTGTAGGTATTTTTAATATTTATTATATATGATTAATAATAATCAAATTAAATATAAGTAATATGATTAATCTTTTTTTTTTTTAATTCCTACAGTTTTTGTACGGTGTAGTTTTGACAGTCGCCGTGATTTTACATTTTTGGGTGTCTGGAACAGATTAATTTGATTTACTTTTTGAAAAATGGATGTAATAAATTTTTTATAATGATTATATTTTTTACTTAATAATTAATCAAATAATAAAAGTAATGTAATTGAATTAAAGTGAATTATATATTTATATAGCGATTTTTCTCTAGTGACTCAGAGCGCTTTTACATAGTGAAACCCAATATCTAAGTTACATTTAAACCAGTGTTGGTGGCACTGGGAGCAGGTGGTTAAAGTGTCTTGCCCAAGGACACAACGGCAGCGACTAGGATGGCGGAAGCGGGGATCGAACCTGGAACTCTCAAGTTGCTGGCACGGCCACTCTACCAACCGAGCTATACGCTATAATTAATCAATTAATTGTTTTAATTGCTATTGTGCATTCGTACAATGTAGTTTTGCGCAGACATTTTGCAACACATTGCTAACAAAATCCAAGGTTTGACTGTCGTGTACAAACCCTGTTTCCATATGAATTGGGAAATTGTGTTAGATGTAAATATAAACGGAAAACAATGATTTGCAAATCATTTTCAACCCATATTCAGTTGACTATGCTACAAAGACAACATATTTGATGTTCAAACTGATAAACATTTTTTTTTGCAAATAATCATTAACTTTAGAATTTGATGCCAGCAACACGTGACAAAGAAGTTGGGAAAGGTGGCAATAAATACTGATAAAGTTGCGAAATTCTCATCAAACACTTATTTGGAGCATCCCACAGGTGTGCAAGCTAATTGGGAACAGGTGGGTGCCATGATTGGGTATAAAAACAGCTTCCATGAAATGCTAAATAATTTACAAACAAGGATGGGGCGAGGGTCACCAATTTGCAAGCAAATTGTCGAACAGTTTTAGAACAACATTTCTCAACGAGCTATTGCAAGGAATTTAGGGATTTTACCATCTATGGTCCGTAAAATCATCAAAAGGTTCAGAGAATCTGGAGAAATCACTGCACGTAAGCAATGATATTACGGACCGTTGATCCCTCAGGTGGTACTGCATCAAAAACAGACATCAGTGTGTAAAAGATATCACCACATGGGCTCAGGAACACTTCATAAAACCACTGGCAGTAACTACAGTTGGTTGCTACATCTGTAAGTGCAAGTTAAAACTCTGCTATGCAAAGCAAAACCCATTTATCAACAACACCAAGGAACGCCGCCGACTTTACTGGGCCAGAGCTCATCTTCTATGATGGACTGATGCAAAGTGGGAAGGTGTTCTGTGGTCTGACAAGTCCACATTTCAAATTATATTTGGAAACCGTGGACGTGGTGTTCTCCGGAACAAAGAGGAAAATAACCACCTGGATTGTTATAGACGCAAAGTTCAAAAGCCAGCATCTGTGATGGTATGGGGGTGTATTAGTGCCCAAGGCATGGCACCATTAATGCTGAATGGTCCATACGGGTTTTGGAGCAACATATGTTGTCATCCAAGCAATGTTATCATGGACGCTCCTGCTTATTTCAGCAAGACAATGCCAAGCCACGTGTTACAACAGCGTGGCTTCGTATTAAAAGAGTGCGGGTACTTTCCTGGTCCGCCTGCAGTCCAGACCTGTCTTCCATCGAAAATGTGTGGCACATTATGAAGCGTAAAATACGACAGCGGAGACCCCGGACTGTTGAACGACTGAAGCTCTACATAAAACCAGAATGGGAAAGAATTCCACTTTCAAAGCTTCAACAATTAGTTTCCTCAGTTCCCAAACGTGTATTGAGTGTTGTTAAAAGAAAAGGTGATGTAACACAGTGGTGAACATGCCCTTTCCCAACTACTTTGGCATGTGTTGCAGCCATGAAATTCTAAGTTAATTATTATTTGCAAAAAAAAAATAAAGTTTATAAGTTTGAACATCAAATATATTGTCTTTGTAGTGCATTCAATTGAATATGGGTTGAAAAGGATTTCCAAACCATTGTATTCCGTTTATATTTACATCTAACACAATTTCCCAACTCTTATAGAAACGGGGTTTGTACAACCAGTCTGTTTGTATTAATGTAGACACTTAAATAAGCTTTGAAAAAAGAAAACATGCACTCTTGTCCAGATCTGCACAAATGTTTAAACTTCCCATGTCCCTCCTTGGTGGAGGTATCGACTGGTGTCTCATGATAGGTCAAACAATTGGACGGCCATAGTGGCGCGCCACGCCCACCTGTTTCAGTCTGCCGCTGGTGAAGCACGGCGACAAGGAGCTGCGGATTCTTTTCCACTTTTCGTCCTTGACGTTGGTGATGGCTTCACTCAGCGTTCCCAACACCATGGCCTCCTGCAGGACAGATGACATTACTGACTACTTCTCTTGACAAAATTAGGGCAGTTAAGCTAAATTTGTTGGTTTTCTGACATGGACTTGTTTCTTCAGTATTGTCCGCATGGTCTCAATGGGGTTTAAGTCAGGACTTTGGGAAGGCCATTCAAAAACCTGAATTCAAGCCTGATTTAGCCACTTTTGACATGTGTTTGGGGTCATTGTCTTGTTGGAACACCCAACTGCGCCCAAGACCCAACCTCCGCGCTGATGATTGAAGGTTGGAGGTAATCCTCCTTTTTCCATTGTGCCATTTACTTGTTGTAAAGCACCACTTCCATTGCAGCAAAAAAGGTCCAGAGCACAATGCTACCACCACCATGCACAACGGTAGGGATGATGTTGGTGGGATTAAAGGCCTCACCTTTTCTCCTCCAAACATATTGCTGGGAATTGTAGCCAAACAGCTCATGTTTTGTTTAATCTGACCACAAAACTTTCCTCCAGAAGATCTTATCTTTGTCCATGTGATCAGCAGCAAACTTTAGACAAGTCTTAAGGTGTCGCTTCTGGAGCAAGGGCTTCCTTCTTGCATGGTGGCCTCTCAGTCCATAGCAATGCAAAACACGCTTGACTGTGGACACTGACACTTGTGTTCCAGCAACTTCCAATTCATTGCAGAACTGATTTTTGGTGGTTCTCGGTTGACTCTGGATCATCCTGACCAATTTTCTCTCAGCAGCAGGGGATAGCTTGTGTTTTCTTCCTGATCGTGGCAGTGACAAAACTGTGCCACGCACTTTATACTTACAAACAGTTGTCTGCACAGTTGCTCTTAGGACCTTAAGCTGCCTTGAAATGGCTCCAAGTGACTTTCTTGACGTTTTTAGGTAAATTATTATTTTTTTTTTAAAGTTAAGTTAGTAATGTAACTTTAGCAACTATTTACGAAAAAGATGCCAAAAGCGCATGTTTTGTTTTTTTGCCAATAATTGCTCGATTTATGCAATTGTTTGTTATGTTCCCGGAGTAGTTGTCCCATGTGTGTAGGGACGTAACTAAACCACACTCTGGTGTAAAAGTTTGATACCCCTGATTTAGGAGCAAAGTGAGCTTGACTCAGAAAAATCAGAAAAAAAAATCCTGATAAAAAATCTTGAAACTCAAGAAGATTTAAAGCTGCGAGCAGCGTTGAAAGGGCCCTCGGGATTCACGCGATTTGGCGTGCTTGCATTTAGTCCTTCCCTATGCCCGACACACCATAAAAAATTCCAGGAAGATAGGAGAATGTGGAAGGAAGTTACGACTGTTATAATTTTACCATCACAAGGGGGCGATACTGGTGTCAATATCAATGTGTCGTCATGATCAAAACAAACCTAAAAGCCTCCTGCAGATAAGTTTGGAAGGAGATCTGATCATGTCAAGTGAAGTAGTGACAGTTTGACGGTCGATTGAACATTTTTCCCTGTCAGGCTCCGCCCACTACAAATAGGTACTTACCAATCCAGCACTTCAGGGTGTCATCATGCACACTACCTGCAATTATCTTGCTACTTACTCCCTTTTGTTATAATAATAACTCTATTGACTCCTTTTTTTTTTTAGTGGACAGTAAGTCTATAAAGCTAAACGAAATTTACACTGACTACTTTGAAGTAAAATATGGGACTAACGCCATTGCTCTCTCACCCTGCGGTTGGTGAAGGCGGTGTAGCATTCTTTCACCAGCACAGCTTTTATGATCTCAGGATCCGCCACCATTATCATCGGGACTCTGCCGTCAAACATTCTGTATGGGGAAAAAAACACAAATGCAACCTAAACCGGCAACATAATGATAACTTAAGGACTCGAGACTCTTTGGGTTTACCGTTTACAATGCTTACACTCAAAAGTTGCGTGACAGTTACTTTCCCTTTAACAACGAACAAAATAAACAGTTATGGTGCGCATCTGGCAAGCAACCGCCTTTGCATTACGTCATCAATGTTCAAATTTGCTTCTTTTAGTGTTGTTACTTTTTAATTAGACTCTGCTTAACTTCTTTTTTCACTTGTATGATAGTTACTTTCACTTTGTAAACTGAAAATAAATATTGGTGCGCTTCTGCAGCACAATCGATTTTACACGATGTCATTAACTGCTCTATTGTTTTTACATTTTTAAGTACACTCTGGTCAACTTTTTTTTTTTTTTACACTTTTATGACTTCCTTTCACTTTAAAAACTAACAAATGAAAACATTGGTGCGCCTCTGCAGCAAAATCACCTTGGCATTATGTCAATTAAAAAATATGATATAAAAAGTTCATATATATATATATATATATATATATATATATATATATATATATATACATATACATACATACACACACATATATATATATTCATACACACATATACATATATGCATATATATATGTGTGTGTGTATGTATATATATATATATATATATATATATATATATATATAATGTATGTGTATATACATATACACATACATACTGTATATATATATATATATATATATATATATATATATATATATATATATATATATATATATATATATATATATATATATATATATATATATATATATATATATATATATATATACATACACACCCATACAAATATATATACACATACATATACATATGTATATGTATACACATACATATATATTCTCTTTCCATATACACAACAGCAATAACACCGGGGTTGGAATGTGGGTACAGTATGGATCCTTTAGCTGGCTGCGGGGGGCGGCGGGGAGACGTCCCTGTCGCTGCTTTACCACCCAGAGATGTTCCGGATTTAAAACGAGCGAAACATCCGTGAAGGGTGGCTCCCGGCTGATGACACCACATGGCACTGTCGGAGGTGCGTCAGGCAGTAATGCCCTGCAAGTGTTGACTTGTGCTTACATCTATCTTAACTGGCTTTCCAGGGACTACTGTGAACAGAGCAGTTGGCATCCAGGAAAAGACTGGCTGGCAGCAGGAAAGACTGCACCAGGGGTGGAGGGGCCAGTTACCCTTTTCCACATGTCTGTGAAGCAAGCTCCATGGACTCCCTAACCTAACTACAAGCAGTATAAGGAAAAAACAGCCCGGCGGTCCACCGAGAGGCGGGATAGAAGATGGACCAATCAGGACGGATAACACGGAAACGACTGATACGGCAATGACGAACGAGCAGAGGATCCTCAGAGAATGTGGCTGTGGGTGGGCCAAGGAAACAACCTACCGGGGCCTGCGAATACACCAGGGAAAGGGAAAATGCGGCGGTGGCCGCAACCAGATGCAAGCTTACACTGCAGAAGCAGATCAGACAAGGAGGAATCTTTGCCAGGTTGAGCACCACAGTGCTATTGATCCCACCGTTGCAACTGGTGAGAGAGAGGAGGACCAGCCTTCCCAGCAGGAGGTGCAGCAACAACAGCACAGCCCGCAGCACAGTGAAACACCAAGTACAGAACCCACAAGAGGAACATCAGAGAAGCATATCCGGAAAGCCAAAGTGAAGTGGCCAAAAGCCAACGACAAAGACTCCTGGAGCAGATTCGATTTAAATTTATGCGCCACCCTCCAAAGTGTGCTAAGAGGCAGTGTAACTTACAAACTAAACATTATGGGAGACATCATCTACGAAGAAGGGAAAGAGCGATTCGGATTGATGCCACAGAGGAAGATCGTTCCCAAACAGAACGGGAGACGGGAGAGGGAAATCCTCCAGCTCGTAAAGGAACGCCGCCTCTTGCGCAAGCAGTGGAGGAAAGCCAATGACCAGGAGAAAGTCGGCCTGAAGAACCTGTGGGACCAGATCAAAGCAAGACTCTCACAACTGAGGAGAGCTGAAAGGATCAGGAAACGCAGAAGCCGCAGGGAGAAAGCAAGGGCAAGTTTCTCCCGGGACCCCTTCAAGTATGCTCGAAGCCTGCTAGAAGAAAAGAAGAACGGGACACTCCAGACCAGTGAGCAGGAGTTGGGAGGAACGCATGACAGTCCAGCTCAGTGATAGCCAAAGGGAGCTCCCCCTCGGATCACCGGGGCACGTACCTCGCCCACCTGAGCCTTCCTCGCAGTTTGACGCCACCCCCCCAAGATGGGCTGAGGTTAAACAAGTGGTTGAGCGTGCAAGAACTGCTTCAGCACCCGGACCGAACGGGGTACCTTACAAGGTTTTCAAAAACTGTCCCGGACTCCTGAAGCTGTTGTGGAAGCTGATGGCCGTTGTCTGGAAAACCCAGTCCATACCATCATCATGGAGCAGAGCAATAACAACCTTTATCACAAAGGAGAGCAACTCCTGTAACATCGACCAGTTCAGAGGCATTGCCCTACTAAATGTGGAAGGGAAGCTTTTCTTCACCGTGGTGGCGAAGCGGATGACCAACTACCTTCTGGCAAACAATTACATCAACACCAGTTGTCAGAAGGCAGGCGTTCCAGGCTTCCCTGGCTGCGTGGAGCACTCAGCCATGATCTGGGAGCAAATCCAGTCAGCCAAGTGCAACAAAGCGGACCTGCATGTGGTTTGGTTGGATCTGGCAAATGCCTATGGATCGGTTCCACATCAACTCATCAGCTTTGCACTCAACTTCTTCCATATTCCATCATGCATCCAAAGTCTGGTAGTAAACTACTTTAACAACTTCGAAGTCTGCTACACGACTCAGGAGATCTCAACTGGTTGGCACCAGCTAGAGAAGAGAATAGCAATGGGTTGCTCTATC